>NC_134354.1:699271983-699461983 GCF_048569485.1 Anomaloglossus baeobatrachus
AAAATAAAATTTTAAGCAAAAAATGTGGTCATGACATAATGTTATGGGGCGAGGATCTGCTGCTAACACTGTTATGGGGGGTAATGTCCCCAAGTTCTCTACTAAGGTACCCCATCCTGGTAATGATCCTCCTGCCGTGTATATGATCCTCCTGGTGTGTGTGTGTGTGTGTGTTCCTAATCCTGGTATAGCCTCCATCCTGCTATGTACTGCCATCCTGGTATGTGCTCCCATCCTGCTATATACCCCATCCTGGTGTATGGCTGCATCCTGTGGCACACAAAAAATAAACGTTCATACTCTCCTTTCCTCGCTCCACGCAGCATCGCTCCTCCTCCCGCCTGTGCAAGCAACAGCGCCGCTGACCTGTGTGGAGCCGGCCATGATCCCTGCAGCATCGCTCGTCCTCCTGTCAGTGCCAACCACGGCTTGTGTGTGTACACGTGCGCACAGAGATGACATCGCTGTGCGCACCGCTGGTCTCTACACACAGCCGTGGCCGGCACAGACAGGAGGACGAGCGATGCTGCAGGGATCATGGCAGGTGAGTATATTGATTCATTGCATCCCACGCTCATGATGACATTTGGGGGGGAAAAAAGTGCATCTAAGGCTCTGTGCGCACTAGACCTTTTTACCCGCGGATTTACCCGCGGATTTGCCGCAGAAATTTTTTGAGAAATGTCTGCAATCTTTGTGCAGACATTTCCCAGCAATTTCTATGAAAAAAAAAATAGCTGTGCGCACTTGTGCGGATTTTTCTCAAGAAATTTCCTTGAAGAATTTCTCGAGAAAATTTCTTGAGAAAATGAACATGTCCATTATTTCCGCAGGTACCCTGCGGATTTCGGCAGTACAGCCTGCAAAAATCCGCAGGGAACCACCCGCGGGAAAATCGCGGCAATTTCGCAGCTATTCCGCGGCAAATCCGCATGCACGCATTTTCTTGAGACACTTCACATTTCTAGTGCGCACATAGCCTTATAGTCCAAAAAATATGGTACATCACAACTGGGACAGTGGTACATACATCATAGGAGAGGCTGGGGGCATATACATCACATAGGAGACGTTGGGACTGCTGTGTGTGTGTGTGTGTGTGTGTGTGTGTGTGTGTTTGTTTTGTTTGTTTGTTTGTTTGTTTGTTTGTTTGTTTGTTTGTTTGTTTGTTTGTTTGTTTTGTTTTATATATTACAGGAGATGCCCCAGCCCCTCTCCTGTGATGTATATAATACAGGAGATGCTGGGGATATATACATTACAGGAGACGATGGAACATTTACATCACTGGAAAGGCTGAGGGCATATAAATCACTGGGAGGAATATATATGGCTTTGGAACGCGGACAGCACTGGGGGGGAGGGCACGGACAGCACTAGGAGGGCAAGGGGGAAACTGACAGCACATGCATCGCAATGGGGGAGCATGGACATCACTGGGGATACAGCACTGGGGGGTGCTCACAGCTCTGGGGGAGTTTGGGGGCATGCAGCTCTAGGGGAGTTGGGCGGGGAGGGGCGGGGCGCACGCAGCTCTGCGGGAGTTGGGGGGGACGCAGCCCGAGGGGAGGTGTGGGGGCACGCAGCCCTAGGGGAGCGGGGCACACAGCGCTGGAGGACACACAACCCTGGGGGGGGGGAACACAACCCTGGTGGACTGGTGGAGCGGGCACAGAGGGAGCAGGCACACTGCACCTGGGAAACGAGCACATAGCACAGTGGGGAGCACACACGGGGCAGCTGGCACGAGGGAGCTGGCACGCAGCACGAGGGAGCTGGCACGCGGCACGGGAGAGCGCTCACATACCACACTGCGAGCAGGTACACAGAGTTGAAGCCGTGGAACTGCTGCTGGGCTTCTCTGGGATGGCGCAAAAGTGCTAACCCCACCCACAAAATAAGTCCTGAGCACACAGGCACTGACCAACGTTCAGTAGTGAACACTGAATGCACATCCTCGCAGCGCACATGGGGATTTAAAGGGCCGGCAGCCGGCAAGACACTGTTGCCGGCAGATTCCTGGGGGGCGCAGAATAGGTCTTCGCGGGCCGGAGGTTCCCCACCTCTGCTTTAAGGTCTCGGGCGGAAGATATGGTCACGATTCCTATCGTAATTTTACCTTTTTAGAAGTAGACACCAATGCCACAACTAGTATGGAAGGCTATATGCAAAACAATAGCTACACCCATAAACAGCAAAGCCGATTTAAAAAATTTAAATAATTCTTAATAAAAATTAATGACCACATAAAACTCGAATGGACCTCCCCAGATGGGCGAAGCACACTTGTTGCGAAACATTTAACGATTATTATAAATTGGTTAAACTGTTTTTGAGTGCTGGCTCCCCATATCAATACCATCCGTCATCTGGTGTGGTCCATTCGAGTTTTATGTAGTCATTTAATTTTTATTTTATTTTTTTTTTTTATAACTGAATATTTTATTGAATTTTTCAAAACAGAGAAAATATTTGGATATGGCCCGCAAACATGTGAGCAGTAATTTTAAACTATAAATCAGGACCCACATCATATTATCCATTGATATATTAGAAACAAAGAATGTGACAAGACAGACAATACAATACTAGACAAGGAGACATAGGGAAGGAGGGGACGGAATAGGGAGGATGAGTATATCAAACTTCCATCAGGACCATGTCGAGCTATCATTCTTTATTGGCCCAGTAAGTATCCCAAAGGGACCAAACACTCTCTCAAAATTATCCACCGTATTATTTGATATTGCGGATAGATACTCCATCCTCCTCACATCTTGGATCCTAGAATGGAGATCATTAAGTGAGGGCGGATGGGCTAACCTCCAGTTATGGGCAATCAGACACCTGGCTGCTGTGGTTATATGTAAGGCTGGGGCCACACGGGGACTACTGCGATCCCCTTGCATGACACTCTGCTCGTGCTGGCAGTACAGCAGAGCCGAGTGTCATGCGTGTGTCCTTGCAACTGAGGTCCGTTCGTGCGAGCAGACCTCAGCTGCGAGGGGCGGGCCGGCACTCAGGAGGGGAGGGAGGGATTTCCCTCCCTCTCTCCTCCGTAGCCGGCTATTGCCATTCTCGCACTGCACTGGCAGTACACCGGTGTACCGCGAGTGCAGTGCTATATATATATTATTTTTTTTTTTTCTCTCTCTCTCGCCCCATTCACTTGAATGGGTGCGAGAGAAAGAGTCTCGGCTTACAATCGGTCCAATTAGGGCTGAGAAAATAATCGCTCATGTGCGCTGTCACACAGGCTAGAATTGGTCCGAGGGGAATGCGATGTTTTATGGCACTCCACTCGCACTGTTTTTCTCGCCGTGTGGCTTAGGCCTAACAGTAACTGTTTCACTCTCTTCCCCAACTGGACAGATGGAATATTCAATAGATAGAATTTAGGACCTAAATTAAGATCAGCTATTTTGTAAATAAGAGATTGTACCAACTTCCAGAAGCATTGGATATTTGGGCATACCCAGAATATGTGCGGTATATCTCCCCCTGTAGTACCACATCTCCAGCAGTTATCAGGTATAGCCGGATTTAGTTTATGTAGTAATGATGGGGTGTGATACCAATACATGAGTATTTTATACTGGTTTTCCTTAGACATAGCACGAGGATGTTTTTGAGGCAGTATCCCAAATCCGTTTCCACATACATAAAGGAATGGTTTCACCAAGGAAATCCTCCCATTTACTCTTATATGTATGATTTGGCTTGTCTTCTGGGTAGGGAGTAATTAAAATGTGATATGTGTCCGAAATAAGGCCCTTGGTGGAGACCCCAGCTCTGCATAATCTTTCAAAGAGTGTAGGGGTAGAGACTTCTAGGGAGGAAAAAAAGGAGCGCATCAGGTGTCTAACTTGTAGGTACCGATATTGGGAGTTGCCAGGGAGATTAAAATTAGTTGATATGGTGACGTAAGGATGAAGGACCCTGGAGTGTGCGTCCACTATGTCAGCAAAACAAAAGAGCTTCCTGTCAAACCATGTCTTAGTCACAGCACCTTGCATACCATCTGGCATCTTGGGTTAAAAAGAAAAGAAGTCAAAGGAGAGCGTTCAGATTTAAGTGGAAATTTTTTAACACAGCAATCCCAGATCTTCTTAGTGAAGGCTATAGGGCCCAGCGTATGTGGGTCAGGCTTATTAGATGAGGTACCCCAGAGATAGGAGTTGGGATGCGTTGGGGCGAGCCATAGCTTCTCTATTTCCATCCATCTAGAGAAAGCACAGCGATTAGACCATGCAGGAATGTGACGTAAGTGTGCTGCCCAGTAATATTTAGTTATATCAGGGACCCCCAGTCCTCCCCTCAGTCTACTGTCAAGCAAAGTCATTTTTTTTAATTTTATGTCTTTTATGGGCCCAAACAAATTGAAGTATAATGGACTGTATATTGCGTAACTCTTTGTATGGTACACACACCGGAAGGGTCTCAAATAAATAAAGCAGCTTTGGCAAAACAGACATTTTGACAGCGGAGATTCTTTATTCCAAATAAAGACAGTGGGAGCTTGCTCCAATTGAGTAGGAGTCTTTTTAGTTCAGTAAATAATCTAGGATAGTTATGTTGATATAAGAGCTTATACTTAGATGTTAGTTGTATCCCCAAGTAAGTCAAGGATGTATCTTTCCATTTATAGTTGTAATTTTCTCGCAAGGAGGATACCCGCGCCTGCGGAATATTAAGGGGTAGAGCCTCCGTTTTGCTCTGGTTAACCTTATACCCTGACAACCTTCCAAATTGTAATAATGGAGTATGCAAATTCGGAAGGGTGATATGTGGATGGGACAATATCAATAAAACATCATCTGCATATAAAGATAACTTAAACTCTTTGTTTCGCACCAGTACCCCACAGATATTAGGGTCCATGCGAATAGCAGCAGCCAATGGCTCAATGCACATACCAAGAAGAAGGGTGGACAACGGACATCCCTGACGAGTGCCATTGTGTATCTGAAACAGTTGGGATGTGGAATAAGGAAGCTTGACCGAAGCTGAGAGGCATGAATATAGACTTTTCAGGGCAGTAATAAATGCACCCGAAATTCCAAAATGACGCAACGTCTCAAACATGAATGGCCACCCCAGACGGTCAAACGCCTTCTCCGCATCCAAACTGAGGAGTGCCTCATTCTCCGTCTTAACAACCTCCACTAAGTCAATAATCTTCCTGGTGTTGTCCCCTCCGTCTACATGGGACAAAACCCACCTGGTCTTTATGTATTATGTGAGGGAGTAGAACCGAAAGGCGTAGGGCCAATAATTTAGTAAAAAAATTTAAATCAGCATTAAGGAGTGCTATAGGCCTGTAATTGGCACATTCCATAGCATCCTTCCCTGGTTTCGGTATAAGTGTAATATATGAATGCAACATACTTGTGGGTATAGGGGAACCCATGAGAAAACCATTAAATAGTTTAACTAAATAGGGGGTGAGTCGATCCGCAAATGCCTTGTAATAGAAGTACGTCATACCGTCTGGACCCGGCGACCTCCCATTAGGAAGTAATTTAAGCACCTCTCCTACCTCTTCACCCGTGATTTCTTTGTTCAGTGTATCTATAGCACTCCTAGTAAGAGTAGGTAGCTTACACTGCTCGAGAAAAGAGTGAATCAATTCCCTCCTGTTTTCCTGCGTCTGCGGGAAGGGAGCTATGCAAGGAATACAGTTTAGACAGATAATCCTGGAAGATCTTTGCAACTTTAATAGGGTCACAGAGGATATTTCCCCCCCCCCCACATCTCTTAAGGCATAAACGGATGAGTTCCCTCTATCCTCTCTAAGTTGGTGAGCTAAAAGGGAATGAGATTTATTTCCTTTGTCATAGTATTTATGCTTGCTATAGACCAGTAATTTTTCTGTTGTATTGACCACTAGGTCCTTCAGTTGGGCACGTGTCTTTACTATATCTCTGAGGGTACGTATTGATGGGTTAAGGGTCATCCTAATTTCTAATTCTCAGACTTTATCAGAGAGACCAGCTCCTCCGAAGTCTCTATCTTTTTTAATGCGGGAGCTTAATGCTATACACTGCCCTCTAAAAACGGCCTTCTGGGCTTCCCAAACAGTAGAAAAATTAGGCACTGACCCCTCGTTATTCTCTAAGTATTCTATCAGCCCCGCTTCCAATTTATCTCTGTAGGGTGCTCTCTTGAGGAGGGACTCATTGAGCCTCCAGTGGCAGACTCTTGTACGTGAGGTTGTCTGATCTAGGGTGAGAGTCATTGGCGCGTGGTCTGACCACGTTATTGCACCAATATCCACATTACTCGTCAGTCTAAGGTCTTGAATGTTGCCAAAGAAAAAATCGATCCTGGTGTGTGTACTATGAGGGGGAGAGTAGAAGGTAAAGGTTTTTTCTGAGGGATGCTTAATACGCCATAAGGCGAACCTGCGGATTAGTCTTCGAAAGGCGGCAGTCAATTTACGCTGAGACTGATCCAACAGTTGATTGTTGATGGATAACCTGTCTAAGGAGTCAGAAAATGTAGTGTTAAAATTTCCTCCCACAATCCACGCTGAAGAAGAAAGACGTGTTAGTTTAAGGAATACCCGATTTAAAAACGAGGATCTGAGGGGTATTAGGAGCATAGACGTTACACAGCGTGATCGGAACATCCTTATATGTCCTTTGTAAGATAAGGTACCTACCCTGTGGGTCAGCCAAGGAAGTAGTAATTTGAATGGAGCAAGTCCTTGATATCAAAATTGCCACTCCGGCTTTTTTCCTTACTTGGGAAGCAAGGAAAATTGTAGGGTATAGGTGTTTTAGCAAAGTTGCAATTCCCATTGAGATTAAGGTGCGTTTCCTGCAAGAAAACCACATCAGCTCGCTGGGTCCGCATCTCACCAAGCGCCATACGCCTCTTAATGTTTGAATTTAACCCCTTTAAAATATGGTTAAAATTTTAACCTTAAACGTTAAGTTATAGTAGTAGAAAGCATAAGTAGCATTACATACAAAAGCTAACCGAGTATTATCCAACTCAAAATTGCCCAAAGGCCCGTGATGGGCCCACATGGATCTCAATAGAGTACAGAAGATTTTCTCACCAGATCCAGGGTAGACACAGAAGGTATGAGGAAAGACAATGACCAAACACATAACAAATAAGATATGACATTTACATGTCTCAAATGTTACCGGAAAAGAGCGAGGCCCCGGGCAAAAATCTTCACCCCCGGCCAGAGCTAAAGAAGAAAACATTTTGTATAATATGAAGCTTTAGCAATATCTTAATCCCTAACCTCCTTTACCGACTCTTCTATAGGAGGAACCAGGGTAACTCTAAAGCGGGCTTTACACGCTACGACATCGCTAATGCGGAGTCGTTGGGGTCACAGAATTCGTGACGCACATCCGGCCGCATTAGCGATGCCGTTGCGTGTGACATCGATAAGCGATTTTGCATCGTTGCAAAAACGTGCAAAATCGCTAATCGGCGACACGGGGGTGCATTCTCAAATCTCGTTACTGCAGCAGTAACGAGGTTGTTCCTCGTTCCTGCGGCAGCACACATCGCTGCGTGTGACGCCGCAGGAACGAGGAAGCTCCCCTTACCTGCCTCCCGGCCGCTATGCGGAAGGAAGGAGGTGGGCGGGATGTTACGTCCCGCTCATCTCCGCCCCTCCGCTGCTATTGGGCGGCGGTTCAGTGACGTTTCAGTGACATCGCTGTGACGCCGCACGGACCGCCCCCTTAGAAAGGAGGCGGTTCGCCGGTCACAGCGACGTCGCCGGACTGGTAAGTATGTGTGACGGCTCTGTGCGATGTTGTGCGGCACGGGCAGCGATATGCCCGTGTCGCGCAACAGATGGGGGCGGGTACCCACACTAGCGATATCGGGACCGATATCGCAGTGTGTAAAGTAGCCTTTAGGGTATGTGCGCACGTTGCTTCTTACCTGCTTTTTACCTGCTTTTTTGTTGCTTTTTCTTCTGCGCTGTTTAATGCCAAAATGGATGTGTTCTTCTATTCAAGCAAAGTTGCTTCTTTGAAAAGCTGAGTTTTTGACCAAAGTTCTGCCACAAAAAGGCAGCATTTTGAACAACATAGTGTGAACAAGAAACCCAAATTCCCATAGACTTTGCTTGAATAGAAGAACACATCCATTTTGGCATTAAACAACGCAGAAGAAAAAGCAGCAAAAAAGCAGGTAAAAAGCAATGTGCGCACATACCCTAACCCTATAAGGGGGTTGGCAGCTATGGACACGTTGCGACCACAGCTAGTGCCAGAAACTAAATTCAAAATAACAGGACGGTGGGAATTGACTACTCCCATCTCTAACAGTGAATCAATGCAAATATTATGAGGAATCATAAACAAGATGTACTAATAATGAGAATGTGAACAGCTACTTATAATAAAAGAGGGCAATTCAGAGACCCGAGAATTAACAAGGGAGGGCATGGAGCACACTTCCCACTACCCCCAAAGGGCCTGCAGTTCAATACCAAAGTTTCAGACAGAGGGCTCCAGTGCCTAGAAAACAGTTGTCTCAACTTGGAATCGGTCTTGCCTTAGACCGGGATGAGGGGGGTCCCTCCCTGGAATCCACCTGTTGGCAGACCGGACGGGGTGGGTTGGTAGCTCTAAGTCACAGTCTGCCAGGGAAGGAGGAGAGATTCCCAGGTCGGTGCAGAAGGTCGGAAGATCCCAGGTAGAACGCAGCACAGCAGTATGACCATCTTTGGAAGCTATGAGAGCAAACTGAAACCCCCATTGATACCGGCTGCCTCTGTCCTTTAAAGAAGCAAGAAGAGGCTGTAGGTGTCTCCTTTTCTGTAGGGTAATCAAAGATAGGTCAGGAAATAATTGGATCCGAGTCCCTTGATATTCAATTCTCTCCATGGTGCGAGCTTTAGCCATGATGGACTCTTTCAGTTGGAAGTCATGAACACAATATATAATATCACGGGATTGATTTTGGGGCCCCCTAGGGCGTGATGCTCTGTGTGCTCTGTCCAATTTTATCCTATGAGTTGCAGGGAGTTCCAGCACAGTGTTGAATATAGTTTCAAGTATGGTATGGACATCCTCATTGCCCGCGGCCTCCAGGATACCCCTCACTCGGATATTATTACGGCGTCCTCTGTTGTCCAGGTCTTCCAGGTGTTTGTTAGTGTCACTCAAAGCTTGAGCATAGGAAGTCACATTTTTCTCAAGTTTTATAATATATTGTCTAGTGACATCGTTATCCCTTTCCACAGAGTCCACCCTATCTGCTAATAGCTTAACATCCTGGCGAATTGCGTTAATTTCTGACCTACAGGCTTCTTTGACGTCTGAGATCAGGGATTTAAAGTCCTCTTTGGTAGGAAGAAGATCCAGATAGTTTTTCAAGTTTTTATGGTCAGGGTGAAGCTCCATATCTCCTGACTCAGTCTCTGATGGGGAGTCACGTGATCCTCCCCTGTCGTCATTTAATTTTTATTAATAAAGAATTATTTAATTTTTGAAATTTGTTTTGCTTTTTATAAGTAGGAAATATGATGGGTGCATAGTATTATTTTAGGACTAATGCTCAGGTCTCGCGTTTATATAAAACTGAAAATCTATCTTCCATAACTGTAGGATCTAGGCAAATCCCAATATTCAGCACTGATTATCGGCTCCCAAGTGGCTGAGACCATCCTTTTGAACCAAGGAAACTGATTCCTTTAGAAGGGTACTTCTCCGCCTCTGAAAATGCAAAACCCAGCTTATTTGCTTACAGCTAAATTACCTGTCCACACCAGTTGGTCCTAGCTGAACAGGGGCCAGATGTGGTGTTAGTTTTCTTTCTTCCTCCAGTTATAATTAATCCCATATGTTCAATGTGGGGGGGTGGATATACCTCTCTAGGGAACAAAAAGATGTCTTATGAATTCTTCAATTTCTCTGACATTGTATATATCTGTAAGACCATCAAGTATATTTGACAATCAACTAATAATTGGGTCCAGTTCTTGCCAAATAAATGAGAATTTTCTCTATATGCTTTTCTCCTTTTAATATAATTGCACAGCTTATTTGGAGTCCTGTGTATGGACTTGTCAGGGTTGTATGCTATTTTTACCCACGCTACACTGCCTTGACTCAGCCAGAATTATGTCCTATTCACTGTGCTTTGCTGACAGCCTGAAACATGCAAGGGTGTCCCTACCCCACATTTGTGTAAAGCTGAATGGAAAAATCACAGTATGTTGCACAATATCTGCTTGGTGTGAAAACAAATTTACAAGCTACTAGAAATTATTTGTCTCCTGGTTATTGTATTGATTACAGACAGGGATCTCTGATTCAACAGGACTGATATTGTGTATATCAGTCTTGATGAACCGCTGGAGCAGGTTGTGCAAAAATCATTAAAGGTTGTAATGAATTTGACGTGTGTGTGTGTGTGTGTGTGTGTGTGTGTGTGTGTGTGTGTGTGTGTGTGTGTGTGTGTGTGTAAAGAAAAAAGAAAAAAAAATATATATATAATATTACATACATACAGTCCCTTGCAAAAGTGTTCGGCCCCTTGAATTTTCCAACCTTTTGCCACATTTCAGGCTTCAAACATAAAGATAACAATTTTAATGTTATGGTGAAGAATCAACAAGTGGGATACAATTGTGAAGTTGAACAAAATTTTATTGCATATTTTAAACTTTTGTAAAAAGTAATAAACTGAAAATTGGGGCGTGCAATATTATTCGTGCCCTTTTTACTTTCAGTGCAGCAAACTCACTCCAGAAGTTCGAGGATCCCTGAATGATCCAATGTTGTCCTAAATGACTGATGATGATAAATATAAGCCACCTTGTGTGTATTCTAGTCTCTCTATAAATGCACCTGCTCTGTAATGGTCTCAGTGTTCTGTTTAAAGCACAGAAAGCATCATGAAGACCAAGGAACACAACAGGCAGGTCCATGATACTGTTGTGGAGAAGTTTAAAGCTGAATTTGGTTACAATAAGATTTCCACAACTTTAAACATCCCAAGAAGCACTGTGCAAGCGATCATATTGAAATAGAAGTGGTATCATACCACTGCAAATCTACCAAGACCCGGCCGTACCTCAAAAATGTCATCTCAAACAAGGAGAAGACTGATCAGAGATTCAGCCAAGAGGCCCATGATCACTCTGGATGAACTGTAGAGATCTACAGCTGAGGTGGGAGAGTCTGTCCATATAACAGCAATCAGTCGTACACTGCACAAATCTGGCCTTTATGTAAAAGTGGCAAGAAGAAAGCCATTTCTCAAAGATATCCATAAAACATGTTGTTTAAAGTTTGCCACAAGCCACCTGGGAGACACACCATACATGTGGAAGAAGGTGCTTTGTTCAGATGAAACCAAAATCCAACTATTTGGGCACAATGCCAAATGATACATTTGGCGTAAAAACACAGCTCATCATCCTGAACACACCATCCCCACTGTCAAACATGATGGTGGCAGCATCATGGTTTGGGCCTGCTTTTCTTCAGAAGGGACAGGGAAGATGGATGTAGCCAAATACAGGACCATTCTTGAAGAAAACCTGTTGGAGTCTACAAAAGACCTGAGACTGGGACGGAGATTTGTCTTTTAACAAGACAATGACCAAAAACCTAAAGAAAAATCTACAATGGAATGGTTTACAAATAAACGTATCCAGGTGTTAGAATTGCCAAGTCAAAGTCCAGATCTGAATCCAATTGAGAATCTGTGGAAAGAGCTGGAAACTGCTGTTCACAAACACTCTCCATCCAACCTCACTCAGCTCCAGCTGTTTGCAAAGGAAGAATGGGCAAGAATTTCAGTCTCTCGATGTGCAAAACGGATAGACACATACCCCAAGCGACTGCAGCTGTAATTGCAGCAAAAGGTGGCGCTACAAAGTATTAACTTAAAGGGGCCGAATAATATTGCACGCCCCAATTTTCAGTTTATTTATTTTTTTTTTATAAATGTTTAAATGTGCAATAAACTTGGTTCAACTTCACAATTGTGTCCCACTTGTTGTTGATTCTTCACCAGAACATTAACATTTTTATCTTTCATGTTTGAAGCCTGAAATGTGGGACAAGCTTGAAAAATTCAAAGGGGCCTAATACTGTCGTGTGTGTGTGTGTGTGTGTGTGTGTGTGTGTGTGTGTGTGTGTGTGTGTGTGTGTGTGTGTGTGTGATGTACAACTTCAATCGGTGTCTCTTATGGATGTCCTGTAGTGGAAACAATCACTCGTGTTGAAAGAAAGCATGCCAGTCCAATATATCTGAAGTACCATGTAACCAGTGTTAGTTATATTTTGGAAGTTTGGAAGCTTTTTCCTTTGGACATGGCAGCCATCCTAAAGCATGAACATACGTGGGTTGCCTGGGGTTGAGATGGTTTTACGTATTTGTGCCACCACTTCATTAGAGAGACCTTTTAAAATACTCTCTCTCTTTCAGACCCTGACATGGCCTCCAAAATTTACAGAAACTGAACAGAACCTGAATAACCAATTAATGACTGACTGCTTGGCTTTCCAATTCATATACCACAAAGTGCAAAAGTGTAATATGGTGGTAATTCCTGATCCACCGGACATTCATAACACCCATGGTCATTGACACCAAACAGGTCACTTTTTTATAACCTTTCTGGTGGTGGGTTGCTCTATAGTAAATTTCCAGTTCTCACACTAAAGGTGGTGTCACACACAGCGACGACGTCACTGCTAAGTCACCATTTTCTGTGACGTAGCAGCGACGTCCCGTCGCTGTGTGTGACACATACAGCAATGACCTGGCCTCTGCTGTGAGGTCGCCGGTCGTTGCTGAATGTCCTGCTTCATTTTTTTTTTTTTTTTTTTTTTTTTGTACGTTGGTCTCCCGCTGTCAAGCACACATCACTGTGTGTGACAGCGAGAGAGCGACGAACTTAAGCGAGCAGGGAGACTGCTTCTGGCAGCCTGCGGTAAGCTGTAACCAAGGTAAACATCGGGTAACCAAGCGAAGTGCTTCGCTGGTTACCCGATATTTACCTTAGTTACTAGCGTCCGCCGCTCTCAGGCTGCCAGTGCCGGCTCCCTGCTCCCTGCACGCGTAGCCAGAGTACACATCTGGTAAATAAGCAAAGGTTTTCTTATTAACCCGATGTGTACTCTGGCTAGGAGTGCAGGGAGCCAGCGCTAAGCAGTGTGCGCTGGTAAGTTAATAAAGGTAAATATCGGGTAACCAGCGAAGGGCTTTGCTTGGTTATCCGATATTTATCTTAGTTATCAAGCGCAGCATCGCTTCCACGCATCGCTGGTGAGATCTGCCTGTTTGACAGCTCACCAGCGACCATGTAACGACGCAGCAGCGATCCTGATAAGGTCAGGTCGTCGTCGGTTTGAAATTGGACATGCCAGATCCATAAATCCCCTGACATCTATGGGGGATAGTTGGGAAGCCCATTAGGCCCTCAGCTGGTTCCAACAATATCGGTGGATTTGGCTCACATTGGTGTAATGTGTATGGAATCTCCTATCTCTGTAATGGGGAAAGTCTGTATTCACTAAAGACTGATTTTACCTCAGAATTGAGAATTTTGAAAAATGACTGCTCAGTTCTGGAGGAAAAAAGAATCTGACTTCTCTAATTTAGATATATTACAAAGTTCATTATTTTCATGTGTACTATTTAATTATGGGGAGAACAAAATTGTGGGGAAAAATGGCTTTTACCACTTGCTGTCACTTATTTGACAAATACATCCTATCAAACAGCATGTCCACCTGATACCATGTAGATCGTATGTCCTGACCGATCACTCTGTAGATGGATCCCTCTCTTTGCCGTCAATTAATTTGATTTAAATAAAATCTTAAAACTCATCAAAACTGTGTCTGATGTTTGCTGTAAAATCCCTACATTTTTCGCATTGTATAGACATTCTGCGTATTTGTAGATTATAGTAAGTCACTTGAACATTACTGGGATTGCTATGTTCAATCTTAATGTGAAAATCCTTTTTCAACCCAGAGTTATATAATGTTCACGCTGAGCTCTGTAAAGTGCCAAAAGTTTAAATTAATGATCCCGATCTCACAGATCTGGAACCACGGGCTGCTTAATTCTAGTTCTATTCTGAATTTTTCATATCTGAAGGACCAACTGTATATAAAAAGGACTCGTAGACGCTACTAAATTTGCTTTACATGAGTTTCTGGAAACCTTTCCTGGAGAGACAATTTGGAAACCTTTTGGTCTTTTAAACTAGATTTTAAATATAACATATTGTTTATAATTCATATATAAAGATTCATTAACCCCTTCACCACCCAGCGATTTTGATTTTTTTTTTTTTTTTTTTTAATTTGGGTTTTTTTTTCTTCTACTTCTACTTCTACTTCTACTTCTACTTCTTCTTCTTCTTCTTTTTCTTCTTTTTTTTTTTTTTTTTTTTTTCCCAAAATAGCCATATTAGGGCCTCAATCCTCGGCGTTGGTAGTACGTGTGTTGACCCAGGGTCAGTCCCTGTCCCTGGCAAATGTAGCAACCCTTGCCACAAATACATGTCCAAGTGTCGGTGGTTAAGTGGACCTTTCTAGCAACTGTGTTGGTGAGGGCACGAGTGATGGAACACGTGCTGATGTAAAGTGGGGATGGCACGCTGGGAAAAATGGTGGTCGCTGGGGAACGAGTACCAAGGGACGGTTGCCGCCATGAGGTTGCAGACAGACTATATCCACAAGCCTAATCTGCAAAATTTGTAGGTCCAGCAGTTTGGAAATGTGCCCATTTAGTGTTTGGGCCTCTAGATGGGTGAGTCGCTGGGTATTTGCATTCCAAGGCCTGGTGGTAGGGACAGCTGAATGCTGCACTGGGACAGGGAAGTGAATCTAGTTGCTGATGGTGGTTGCGAATGTGCAACAGGTGCAGGGTGGATCTTGGTACGGCACAGGTTACAAATGACCATTATTTTATCGTCCGCACTTTCTTTAAGGCCTCCTTCACACCTCCGTATTTCTGATACATGTTTGGTCCGTTTCCTCACGTGCCGGAGACACGGGCACACGTAGACCCATTAAAATCAATGGGTCTGCGCTCACGTCCGTGTTTTGCTATGAACCATGTCTCCGTGTGGAGCATACGTGTGCTCCACACATAGACATGTCCATTTTTCCTCCAGCATCACGGGTGTCACACGGACTGCACGGATGAGGAAAAAACCCGTGCCTGTGAAATAAAAAGAATTTCTGTACTCCCCTTCTCCAGCGCTGCTGTCTCTGCCGCTGCTGTCACTTGCTTCTGACCCCGCTCATTGCATATTCACTCCACTGCGGGCCGGAAGCAGCAGCGGGGAGTTGGCAGCACCACAAACAGCAACACCAGGGACAGGTGAGCAGATGGTTCCCGTTCTCCGTGTGTTATCACGGATAGCACATGGAGAACACGTGTGCCATAAACACGGCGGGCAATACGCACCTTTTGACACGTGCGTGATTTTCAGACATGTGAAAGAGGCCTAAAAAAAAGCGCCAGACAGGGTGACATTCAACCTTTGGCCTGGGAACTTGATGTGTGTGAGTTCTCTGGGGAACAGTTCCCCACCTTCTCCCTCTGGACATCCCACTGCTTCTTCCTGCCTGCTGTGGATCCCTCATCTTGACATTATCATCTACCACCTTGTCTTCTACTTCTGCACTCTGGTCCTCCTCCTGATTTGACTTAATTTGTTGGCAACTGTGTCTCACAATCATCCTCGACCTCTTAAGACACAAATTTGCCATTCTCCACCGTTCTCTACTTCAGACTGTGGCTGCTCAAATTTTTGGACATGTTTTACACATTCTCTCCTTATGTCCCTGTTGAAACATGCAGGGCGAGAGGCAAGAAGAATCAATAGATGGAAATGTGAAGAGCTCCTCAGGGTGTCCGGATGTGGGATCACTTGTCTCCTGGGACTCTCTATGGTGGGAGGAAGGAGGATCAGAGTGAGTGTTGTGGTTCAGACTTTTGGCTGTTGAGATTGGACTGTGTGGAAGACCAGGTGGTATGGGGGAACAGACTGGAAGCGTTATCTACCATCCAACCGACTACTGGTTTTTGATTCAAGTGTTAGGGTACGTCATACTAAGTGACACAACCAGCGATCCCACCAGCGATCTGACCTACATGGTTGCTGGTGAGCTGTCAATCACTCAGATCTCCTAAGCGATCAGAGATCAGCCACCAGTGACCTGCGTAACGACGCTGTGCTTCTTAACCATGGTACATATCGGGTTACTAAGCAAAGCGCTTTGCTTGGATACCCGATGTGTACCTTGATTACCAGTGTCCGCTGCTGCCAGAAGCCGGCTCCCTGAACATTTAGATCGTTGGCTCCTGCTGTCAAACACAGTGATGTGTGCTTCACAGCGGGAGAGCAATGAGCAAAAAAATGAACCAGATCAGTGTGTAACGATCAGCGATTTCACAGCAGGGGCCAGGTCGCTGCTTAGTGTCACACACAGCGAGATGGCTGATGAGGTCACTGGTACGTCACAAAACCTGTGACTCGGCAGCGATCTTGCTAGTTATCTCGCTATGTGAGAAGTACCCCTTAGAAGTACCTAGCCTGTGCTTCTCTGCAAAGTTGGACCGGATACTAGGTCTCGGGTGTGTGTGTGTGTGTGTGTGTGTGTGTTTTGTTTTTTGTTTTTTTTGGAAAACTTTCGTCACCCCTGGTCAAAATTACTGTTAGAACAGATAAGCAAGTTGAAGGATGAAATCAACTCTAAAAGGCATAAAGATGACACATTTCCTTTTGTATTTTAGGCAAACAAATAAATATATAATATATTTTTAAATTAGCAAAAAACGAAAATGGGCTGTTTGGGCACCCTGCTTGGATGATGCATGGTAGCACACTCTTTGGCAGGTATGACATATTACAAACACTTTGTAGCCAGCGAAGAGTCTTTCAGTTCTTGCTTGAGAGATTTTCACCCATTGTTCCTTAGGAACGTCTTCCAGCTCTGTGAGATTCCTGCTGGCTCGTCTTGCATGCACTGCTCTTTTGAGGTCTAGTAACAGATTTTCAATGATGTTCAGATCGGGACTGTGAGGGCCATTGTAAAACCTTCAGCTTGCACCTTTTTGTGGATTTTGACATGTTTAGTATCATTATTCATTTGTAGAAGCCATCATCTTTTAAACTTCAGCTTTTTTACAATTGGTGTTATGTTTGGGTCAATTTGTTGAACTTTCATTGAATGCATTCTTCCCTCTACCCATGAAATACTCCACGTGCCATTGGCTGCAACACTATTCCAAAGCATGATTTAATCCATCCTCATGCTTAAAGGTTGGCGATTTATGTTCTTTTCCTCAAATTCTGTGCCCTTTTTTTTTTCTCCACATATACCATTGATCATTGTGGGCAAAGAGTTCTATTTTAATCTCATCAGTCCACTGGATTTGTCTCCAAAATGCATCAGGCTTGTTTGGATGTTCTTTTGCATACTTCTAATGGTGAATTGTATAGTGAGGACGCAGGAGAGGTTTTCTACATTACATTTCAGACTCTATAAAGGACAACTTGGAAACATTTTGCTATCTTCTTATAGCCTTCTCCTGATAGCCAAGCTCGACTACCCTTCCCTACTGTTAGTCCTTTTCAGCTTTTTAAAGTTGGGTGGAGGACCTACCGTAATCATTGCTGAAAATGGGGTCCCACAGCTGCACCCTAATAGTTTGAGCAGCACTCTTAGACGAATCAATACCTTGAGATCACAGGGGGGCATGTAGCCCCACACTTAGCCACTGAAGATGATTTTATTCTCCAGGGATTACTCCTGAGTGGTCCTTGTGGTGGGATGCAGGTTTGGCCAGCTGTCGTCATCCTATTAGGTGTGTGTGTGTGTGTGTGTGTGTGTGTGTGTGTGTGTGTGTGTGTGTGTGTCTTTATTAAAGATGGAGTAAATCATTGGCCTTGGGTTTTTTTTTTTTTTTCTCCTTCCTGTGTTCCTAGATCTCATGGAGGTTGTCTTCCTGAAAACTGCTAGAGTTCCCCATTTGACTTCCATTATACTTGAGTCGAGCACATGAGCAGTCTGTGTTCGATTCGAGTAACGAGCACCCGAGCATGTTAGTACTCTCTCTTCACTGATATTTACCTGTCTTGTGGGGAGTGTAGTTATCGCTTGGTGTTTTCACGATTTCTAAGTATTTTTTCTTCTATGGATGTGGTGACATGATGGTTAACTGAAACATTCATCAATCATGAAAATAAAGAAGTTATGGGACTTGTGGAGAACTGCAGAACCAGCCGAGCAACAGTTCTGGGGTAGGGGTAGGGGTGTGTGTGTGTGTGTGTGTGTGTGTGTGTGTCCGCTAAAGGAATCCGCACTGTCTCATTTACAATCACGAAATTTTGCAGACACTCCATGTGACTCAGAGAATGTCATAGACTATGTTTGGATGGGAAAATTTAACCCTGCGTGTCACAAACCACCGGGGGGGTCACTCAGAAATCCCCCGCGCTGGCTACCAGTACGTCACAATCGGGGGGTAACAAGTGGGGGTCACCCCTCCTTTATACCTCCCGACCGACAGACAGAGCACGTGATGCGCTCTCTAGCGCCCCTCTTATAGTCAGGCCAATTATGGAATTGCCCGACAATAAGCAAGGAGGCCGCTATACTACTTATGCCGATTATTGAAGGGTCCCCGGTGAGAGTAGGGTATATATTCCCCCGACCTCCGCGGGCGGAATATATAAAATCTCCCCGAATCTCACTGGCCTCCCCACAATAATCCTTGGCACAAACTCGCTGCCACCAACCGCTTCACGGTAACTATTAGCCGAACACACAGACGTGGGATTCAAGATCGAGATAACAGAACAGCCCAAGATTAATTATATAATTTAATCAGCCTAAAGCACACTAGAACTACAATATATACAATAGGGAATCTACAGAATATACAGTTATGTCAGAGTACAGTTACAATCAAAGCATGGGTTACAAACAGGCATACACAGTTCCAGCAGTTACCTTGTTGCGTCTGGCCACAGGGGGGCGCTGTAGACCAGGTTTCCAGGAACTCCCTCACAGGTCTTTCCCAACCAGGCCCCCGAGCAGAAGAACACTGGAAAATGGCCGAAGTAGGGTTATCAACCTGGGCAATCCAGGTCCCCTCCTACCTTAGTGACCTCACAGGGAAGCACTGCCACTCCCCCTGCATGGATCAGAATTATCCAGCAAAGGGGATATTGGCCATAACTTTGCCTGGGAGCGTCGTAGGCGGACGCCAATGCTCTCATTGTGACAGTTATGAATTTAGCTACAGAACGAGGGGACTCATGACCTGTCTGCCAGTTCCCCATTGGCTGATATCACGCCTGGGGCATTTCCCAATGTCCTGCTCCCATAAAAAGGGGGTGCCGGCATCGTCCACATGCGGAGACACCATTTTTATGGTTGCCATATTTATCGGAAATATGGCTTGCGAGATATGAACCATTTTTTACTGGAGTCGTTCTGTCTGCTAGTTCCATAGCCTTGCTAATGAGATACAACTCTTGTTACAGGGTGACGGCAGGGAGTCATCCTGTGTCCTTTGTCCTAAAGCCACCTAATTTCCATATCACAGGACATGGCCATGGAGTTTGTTGCTAAACCAGTTGTGTGAAGGAAAGGGGGGGTGACACCAGGAGAGGGCTTCCTGACATACTTGAATATCATGATTTATCGTCATATCTCCGGATTTACCTCACACTGCGCTTTACAGTTACACTCCAAAAAAACCTGCCTCCATTAAAGTGAATGGAGCTGCGAGCTATTAGGTTATTAATAGGAGCTGTGATTGGTTGCTGTAGGAACAAAATAAATTGTTAGTATAAGAAGCTTATGTGTGAGGTAATAAGATGTCGGTGGGGAGACTGATAGAAAGAGACAGGCAGACAGACTGGGAAGAGACTGACAGTCACTATAGTCATATGTAAAAGTTTGGGCACCCCTATTAATGTTAACCTTTTTTCTTTATAACAATTTGGGTTTTTGCAACAGCTATTTCAGTTTCATATATCTAATAACTGATGGACTCAGTAATATTTCTGGATTGAAATGAGGTTTATTGTACTAACAGAAAATGTGCAATCCGCATTTAAACAAAATTTGACCGGTGCAAAAGTATGGGCACCTCAACATAAGTGTCATTAATATTTTGTAGATCCTCCTTTTGCAAAAATAACAGCCTCTAGTAGCTTCCTGTAGCTTTTAATGAGTTCCTGGATCCTGGATGAGGTATATTTGACCATTCCTGTTTACAAAACCAGTTCAGTTGTTTGATGGTCGCCGAGCATGGACAGCACGCTTCAAATCATCCCACAGATTTTCAATGATATTCAGGTCTGGGGACTGGGATGGCCATTCCAGAACATTGTAATTGTTCCTCTGTATGAATGCCTGAGTAGATTTGGAGCGGTATTTTGGATCATTGTCTTGCTGAAATATCCATCCCCTGCGTAACTTCAACTTCGTCACTGATTCTTGCACATTATTGTCAAGAATCTGATACTGAGTTGAATCTATGCGACCCTCAACCTTAACAAGATTCCCGCTGCCGGCATTGGCCACACAGCCCCAAAGCATGATGGAACCTCCACCAAATTTTACTGTGGGTAGCAAGTGCTTTTCTTGGAATGCCGTGTTTTTTTGCCTCCATGCATAACGCCTTTTTGTATGACCAAACAACTCAATCTTTGTTTCATCAGTCCACAGGACCTTCTTCCAAAATGTAACTGGCTTGTCCAAATGTGCTTTTGCATACCTCAGGCGACTCTGTTTGTGGCGTGCTTGCAGAAACGGCTTCTTTCGCATCACTCTCCCATACAGCTTCTCCTTGTGCAAAGTGCGCTGTATTGTTGACCGATGCACATTGACACCATCTGCAGCAAGATGATGCTGCAGGTCTTTGGAGGTGGTCTGTGGATTATCCTTGACTGTTCTCACCATTCTTCTTCTCTGCCTTTCTGATATTTTTCTTTGCCTGCCACTTCTGGGCTTAACAAGAACTGTTCCTGTGTTCTTCCATTTCCTTACTATGTTCCTCACAGTGGAAACTGTTTAAATCTCTGAGACAATTTTTGTATCCTTCCCCTGAACAACTATGTTGAATAATCTTTGTTTTCAGATCATTTGAGAGTTGTTTTCAGGAGCCCATGATGCCACTCTTCATAGGAGATTCAAATAGGAGAACAACTTGCAAGTGGCCACCTTAAATGCCCTTTATCATGATTTGATACACCTGCCTATGAAGTTCAAAGCTCAATGAGATTACAAAACCAATTTAGTGCTTTAGTAAGTCAGTAAAAAGTAGTTAGGAGTGTTCAAATCAAGAAATTGATAAGGGTGCCCATACTTTTGCACCGGTAACGTTTTGTTTAAATGCGGATTGCACATTTTCTGTTAGTACAATAAACCTCATTTCAATCCAGTAAGATTACTCAGTCCATCAGTTTAGATATATGAAACTGAAATAGCTGTTGCAAAAACCCAAATTGTTATAAATAAAAAAGGTTAACATTAATAGGGGTGCCCAAACTTTTTCATATGACTGTATATATAAGCTGTATGTATGTATGTATGTATGTATGTATGTATGTATGTATGTATGTATATCCGCTAAAGGAATTTGCACCATCGCGTTTACAATCACGAAATTTTGCACAGACGCCCCATGGGAGCCAGGGAACGTCATAGACTGTTTTTGACAGGAAAATTTAACCCCGCGCTTTACAGTTAGTCTCCAAAATCCTGCCTCCATTATACTGAATGGGGCGGGAGCTACTGGCTATTAATAGCAACTGTCAGTGGTTGCTATAGGAACAAAATAAACTGTTAGTATAAGAAGCTTATGTGTGAGGTAATAAAATGTCGGTGGTGAGATGCATAAAGAGAGACCGAAAGAGACACAGACAGAGACAGCTGGGCAGAAAGACAGACCTGGAAAGAGACAGCCGGGCAAAGAGACAGACAGGGGAAAGAGAGAGACAGACACACACCTAGAGACAGAGATAGAGACAGACACACACAGAGATGGAGACAGACTGATTCAAATACAGACAGAGAGATGGAAACAGACTGACAGCGATTGGGAGAGAGACAATAATATAATCAGTGGAACCTTGGATTAAGAGTAACTTGGTTTGAGAGCGTTTTGCAAGACAAGCAAAGGTTTTTTTAAAATTTGTAACTTGGTTTAAGAGCAATGCTTTGCAGTAAGAGCAAATACTCACAGTGCACACTTCCGGTTCTGTCCTTTCATCACACTCTGACCTGCTCTGGAGTTAACTTTCTGTACATATTTACTGTAAACAATAGATCATTGTACAGTATATACTATATAGTATGTCTATTAATTTGAATTTGTGGATACAGTACTGTACTTTATTTCTGCTAACCAGTATAGCACATTACTTATACTGTAATCTAGTTGCCTGTGCAGTATTTCTACCTTGCATTTTCTTAGTTCTGCCCTTATTTTAGGGAGAATAGATTTGGTGTGTTTTCTTGCGTATTGTACTAGAATAAAGGTTGTCATATTATTATTTTTTTTTTTTCTGTCTATAGTACCTCCCGCACACCAACAATTTTATTGTAAGCTAACGTGCAGTTTATTTTTTTTGTTTACGTTAATTGTATATGAATACAGTACATTATTTTATATTACTGTAATAAGTTTGTATAAGTACAGTAAGGCTATGTGTCCACGGTAGAATGTTGCTGCGGATTTTTCTGCATGAAAATCCGCGGCTTTCCCGCAAAATCCGCACCTTTTCAAAGGTGCGGATTTTGGTGCGGATTATTATTTTTTTTTTTTTTTTCCCAATTCTGAAGCCAAAATCCGGATCAAAACCCGCAACAATAATTGACATGTTGCAGATTTTTCCGGATCAAAATACGCACCAAATCCGCCGCGGAAAAATCCGCAGCATGGGCACAGCATTTCCAAAATGCCATAGAAATGGCTGGGAAGTGCCGCTGCTGCAGATTTTCGGGAAATCCGCGGCTTTTCCGCGAGAAATCCGTGGCAAAATCCGCGCATTTTCCGCAGCGTGGACACATAGCCTAAATATTTTTGGGTTGTGGAAGGAATTGTCTGCATTTCATTATTTCCTATGGCAAAATTTGCTTTCATATAAGAGTAATTTGATTTAAGAGCACACCCTCGGAACTAATTATGCTCGCAATCCAAGGTTCCACTGTATGTGTAATTATCTATCCATCTCTCTCGATATAGATAGAGCTATAGATAGAGCTAAATATAGATATATAATTATGAGATATATATAATCTCAAAACTGATAACAGTACCCCTTACATCATTGCATCGGAGCTCGATGATCTACACACTATGGGATATGCTGTCACTTGCTTACATGGGAAAACCTCTAGGCATTTTTTTTTATTATATAAGATGGAATAACCCTTATATTTGTGCTTATGTAGATAATATATTGTTCATGTGTTTTGTTTTTATTCATTAGGTGGCCGTGCCGGACCTGCTTGATGCCGCAAAAGGGGCAGATATATTAATTTTTGTTGTACCCCATCAATTTATTGGTAAACTATGTGAACAACTGAAAACCCAAGTAAAGAAAGAAGCATTTGGAGTGTCGCTCATAAAGGTGTGAGTGATTATCATTCTTATAGCTGTAATAATAAATTATTTACTCTGACTGCGTATAGGGCTAGATGGCTTTCCACTGACAGTCACATTTATGAGGGCCGCTTTGTTTAGGAGAAAATAAAATGCGGTTTATTATAATTATTTATTTATTTTTTTTGGTAACATCAGATTACAACAGCCGTGTGCATTTGATAGCACAATGTAGAATACCAATTAGTAATATAGTAGTAATTATAGTAATGGGTAAAAAAAGTCCAAAAATTTGCTTTAGTCTATATACACATGACCCTAAAAAAGGTATGGCTCATAAATTGTAGACTCAGAGGACAAATAAGACTGGAAACCACAGAGGAGTGTATTTCCTTCCTTCCTTCCTAGATTCTGATGTCCTGTAAACATTTATCACTTGTTCACAGGATAGGTAATAAATGAATGATCGCTGGTGGTATGGCTGCTGAGACCCCCATTCCTGAGAACTAAGGTCCCAATATCACCTGTGTGAATTGAGCAGTAGTGAGCATGTGCAACCACCACTCTTAGAAAGTGAATACAGTAGAAGAGCTCGCACATGCTCACTACTGTGCTGTTGACACCTGGCTCTGTCCAGTCTCATGATCTCTTTAGGGCTGCACTGCTTGTACTTTTGTGATAATTGAGCACACACTATTCAGTAGGTTTACCCTGTGTTTGTAATATGTTTAAAGTTATTTTGCATAAAGTGGTCAAGTTTGGATTATTTATTGCCTTTTGGATTATTTTCAGGGTGTAGACGAGGGACCTGAAGGCCTTCGGTTAATATCTGACATCATTCGTGAGAGATTAGGCATCCAAATGAGTGTGCTAATGGGTGCCAACATTGCCAATGAAGTTGCCGATGGGAAATTTTGTGAGACTACAATTGGTAAGGGTTTTTTTCCTTATTCCAAGGGCTACCATAGAAATCATAGGAGCCCTATAGCAACCTCTAGGGAGAGTTCACTGCAGATGGATTTATACAACTACAATAGTATTGAAAAAAAACAAACCCTGAGAAAATTTGTGCCGTAGTGGCCGTTGCAGGTACTCACTGTGATGGGAATCCACTCGGAACTAGGCCCTTGGCCTTTACGGGTCCAATAGCTTTGCATTGTTCCTTTTTGTTATAGTTGATTTTCCACCGGACTAATTTTGCCATATTACAATTTTAATGTTTTCTTCTTATATATTTATTTATTTATTTTCCTGCAGGTTGTAAAAATAAGGAGCAAGGAAAGATCCTGAAGGAGCTATTTCAGACACCAAATTTCCGCATCACAGTAGTTGAAGAAGCAGATACAGTAGAAATATGCGGGGCACTGAAGGTAGGAAAAACTATTGTGCTGAAATAATACCTGAATAAAGACACTGATTCTTCCACCCAATTGATAAAGCGAATAGTATACAAGACATTGTCAGAGCAGAGTAGGCGCAAGCCATGTATATAAGCGGAATAGTATCCACAGATGCCAATTAATACATATATTTCCAAGAAGAATAACCGAGGAACAGCACAAGACTAAGTTCTAAGAAATGATCCATCAAAGAAAAGAAGAATCCGGCTTTTTAACACTCAAAGTAATGTTGATTTTCCAATATGGTGCACTTATACACCATACAGTGAGGACATGAGTGGTGTGTGGCGCCCCTGACCTGGTCAGGCACCACTGAGTACTGCACCCATGCTGGGGACAGTACAATACAGGTAATCCAGAAGGCTGACCGAGGTGTGACTACACAGGCGCATAGTGATCAGGTCTCACACATGTACCTTTGGGAGGACCCCTGGGGATCCCAGGAGGGGGCAAAGCCTTCACCTCCACTGGAATAGTGGAGGGGGTAAAAAGCCTCCATCTCCACTCAAGGGGTGTGGTGGAGAGCCTGGTTGCTAGGTGGCGTAGGCAAGAACAGGAGAGGAGGAGCAGTGAGCCGGTTCAGTGTGCAGTCCAGGGAGAGCAGACGTGAGGAGCAGACCCCTGGGGCTGTGACAGTCTAACAGCGTCCGCGCAGTGACTACCGACGGGGGAGAACGGTCACCTAGTAGTGCTACCCGAAATCCATCTTCAGCTAAAGAGAGAGCAACGGAGTGGGAAGTAAGGAGACTGCTAGGGAGTTACCAGGCCCAAACGGGTAGCAGGTCCCAGTGCAGGGATAGATCCACCTTTCCTTGCCAAACCTGCATGAGGGGGCACTTCATACCCCCAAGACCACACTACAGAGTCCGCAGCCACGTCGCCACAGTTAGGGCCCATAGTTCACAGGAGGCAAGCAGCCGGAGTGTCCTGGTCCAGGCTACAAGCAAACGGGCCAAAACGAAGGGGAGAGAGGCTTCAGCAACTTCCCTGGGTGACCCCCATAGGGACTAAAAAGTCGGGGTTACCCCAAAACGCAAAGGGCTAAGGAAGGCGAGTCGGTAGTCACCCTCATCAGTCAGCCTGAAGGACACCTGGTTCCAGCCTGGTTCATCCCAGCTACGCCCGGGTTACTCACTCTGCCACCTTCTGTGAGTAAAACCCCTGAAAGACCTTCTGCTTGTGTGGAGTTATTCTGCGCCTTGTGGTTCTACACATCTACACAGGGCCCTGGGGCTTGCCTCACTCTCAGGAGGCTATTACAGCTGACTGCACCCACCATCAGCCCCAGGCCTCCCTTAATCTGCAGTGGCGGTCCCCACTGACCGCAATTCTGAGAGTGGCGTCACGACAATCCTAAAAGAAGGTTTCCTACCTGTGACCAGACTGTTCCATCCACGTGGAGTCCCTGAAGGTAATGCACCGACACAACACTGGAGGGGCTTCACAGGTGCTATCGCCACGTGTTTCAATTGTAGTGGTACTCTTAATCATGATCAAGGGTGCTAGTGTGACACCCCTGGACTATCTGCCCTCCATGCAATATCCACCTCCTCCTTGGTTTAGGGTCCTCAACTATATGGTGTTGCCTACACCAGGTAATAAAATCCTAGGTACACTCTGCACCACACCCACCAGACACACCAATGGACGGCCTGAGTGGAATAGGGTCGCCCACTTGGGGGGGTTGGTTAAGGGGAGGTCAGGAGTTTCAGGAGTAGGTCAGTGAAGTGAAGGAGAGAGGAGGAGGTCAGGAGCCGGGCTCCTTAGAAGTGACTAGATGGCAGACTGTGGTCTGGGCCTAGTAGGAGCTGGACCCCGGTCGCAGGGGATCGTGACAAGGGGCACGGAACTGTCAAGGACAGCCGGCGACCTTGTACCATCACTGGGCTGGGACCAGGACACGACTGGGTACGTGGACCCTAGGTCAGGGAGTAGCTTCAGGCAACCTGACAATTTACACGACGAGAATGGAGCCTTCAAGATCCACTCTCCACCCACTCCAAAATTGGGGTACTAGCGCAACAAGGGGGATAGGACTTTCCACCAAAACTGTCCAGAAAATCCCAAGCGTGAACCCTGAGAGCAAGCTCCCACAGTTGGCCACACTGGGGAGTGGGACCCGACTAGTTCTATACTACAGGGACCAACAAAGAAGTGCCAGGAGGAAGGTCACAGATCACCAGGCAGCACCATCGGGGACGAGACCCAAACTAACTCCAGTGTCCAGAACTTTGGTTTATCCAGTTGTCGGTGTTAGCTTTTTGGACTAAGGGAGTACGCAAGTGACCCCCTTCACTCCCTATGGAACTCCCCGAACACAATCACAGAATCCTGGGGCATCCCCCCTACCCGTGGAGGATTCTAACATCCGGCTGCCCCACTCCAACGCCCCCGGGTTCTCCCAACTGCAAGGTACTCCACCTTGCCACACACCATGGGTGGCGTCACAAACTCTAAACACAATCCCCTGTAAATACCTTCTTCATTTGAGTGGCCGCACGAGCCCTGGGTCTGGACGCCCCTCGAGCCACCGCAGATCCGGCTCCGAGCAGCCCGGCTCCTACCACAGGGGCGGCACACTAGCGCATTTTAAACGCGTTATTATGTTACGATGATCGCACCACTCATGTTCTCACTGTATGTTGGATAAGTGCACCATATTAAAAATAAACAGAACCTCGAGTGTAAGCTGGATTCTTCTTTTCTTTGCTGGATTGTGTTGGCCTTGGCGTGGGCAGGATCCTGAGCTAAATTACGAGGAGGAACAAATGTTATGGTGATCTGGACTTTACGTTTATCCAAGAAATTATGCTATAGAACTGGTATTTCATGAGCAATAAATGTATTTTCTAAAACTGGCAGGTCAGAAGGGCAAACAGAACATTGCTAGTGATTGCTTGCTACAACACAGATTATTATTATTTATTATTATTATAGCACCATTTATTCCATGGCACTTTATATGTGAAAGGGGTGCACATAATAGGGACAAGTCCAATAATCATAAACCGTACAAGGCAACAGACGGGTACATGAGGAGAGAGAACCCTGCCCGAGAGCGCTCACGGTCTACATTTGTTTTATGTGAAGCTTTAGGGAATATTGAATTACAGGACGCCATATACATCAGAATACAGCATCTAATGTGGTTGGATACATATGGTGGTGTCCTGACGATCCCGTCATGGCAGAAGTAAAGAACAGTAAGATCAGGCATATTGAATTTCAACATGCCCAGTCATTTTTTTTTTTTTTTTTTTTCCATTTGAGAAAGCTGCAAGAGAATTGTACAAATGGGGTCTTATCTTAATAAGGGATTAACAGATTTGCCTGAAAATGCTCACCTGGATCGGTTCGGAGTAAAGGAGATGGATGATATTTTCTAATTGACCGCGCTGCTGTTGGAAAAATAGTTGTTCCACGCTGTTGTACTGTTTAATAGTAGCCTTACCTGGATCGGTTGTGAGTAGTCGCAACCGCTGTATAGTCTTGTAGAGAGTGGTTGCTGCGGTCCCCAAAAAGATAGTACGGTAATTCACAAGCTGGAGAAGAAAGGGTTAACCGGCACTGCCGTGGAAAGGATGAGAATAACCTAATTTATTCTCCCTGGAAACAATGATCTGCCTGCAAACATATTCCAACACAACACATTAATAATCACCCACTTTGTGCACGTCAGCGAAGAAAACCAAAATTCCCCCTCCTTGTGTGCATTAAAAATACTGCTCCCTACAATAGAGGCAAATGTATTGTGTACAAATGCAATAAAACATATCAGCTGTGATGTCAGATGCCCGGCGCAGGTAGTGCGATGTAGTGATGTCACTGAGCCACATTAAATGTCATCTGTCTTCATTAACATTTTCGAAAAGTGGCTCATTCTAAAGAGCTCACAAATACCAACGTGGTCCTGTAATAAGATGTCACTGGTATAACAAGTCAGTTCATGATATTTCTTCCATTGCTAAATATTCCTCCAATACCTGTGAAAGGTTTTATTAAAAAGTGAAAGGAACTGTAGCAACTTGGCCACAAATTGACAGACCACGTAAAATTAAGGCCCCGTTACACACAGAGATAAATCTTTGGCAGATCTGTGGTTGCAGTGAAATCATGGACATATTGTTCCATTTTGTACACCGCCACAAACCTGGCACTGATTGTCCACAATTTCACTGCAACCACAGATTTATCTGTGTGTGACAGGGCCTTTAGAGTGGAACTTCCAAGTATTGAGTATCATAATGCCAGAAGAGGTTAGAACCCTGCAGCAGAGTGCTGGTGACTTTTATATCCCAACATCAGCACAAAAACTGTGCTCCAGGAGTTCTGTCATATGGGATTCAATGGATGAGCAGCTGCATGGACGCCTTACATCACCAAGCACACACATTGTGACGCGTCGGTGGGAGTGATGTAAAGCACGCCGCCACCATACTATTCAGCAGTGGAAACTTGTTCTGTGGAGTGAGTGATTACACTTCTCTGGCAGCCTAATGGATGAATCTGGGTTTGGTTCATGTCTGGAGAACATTGCCTGTCCTGCAATGTAGAAAATGTGAAGCTTAGTGGTGGAGAAATAATGCTATGAGGATGTTTTCTCAAGGGTTGGAAATGGCCTCTCAGGCTGCTTACACACTTGCATTGTTTTGCATTAGTTGCAATCCATCGCCTTGAGGAAATATTTTGCAGGATTCCATTTTTCTCTCCATAGACTTGTATGGACGACGGATTGTGACTGATGGCCTTGCGTTGCATCCTCCGCGTGATGAATCAGTCGTGGAACAACTGACCGGGCTACAGGAACACAACATGTAATGTTTTTTTGAGCAGCTGAATCCTTTTGTTTTCACTGCGCATGCTCAGCTCTTGTGTTTTAATCATTCAAATCAATGTCTCTCTCTATCTCAGTGATCGAACGATCAGCTGGCGATGACTTTTTTTGAACGATCAGCTGATCGGCGGCTATTGTGAACGATCAGCTGATTGACCGGCCGCTGGGTGATCAACTGATCGCTCACAATAGCTAGCCGCCGGTAAAACAGTGTAAAAAAAAAAAAAAAAAAAATTAAAGCTTTTTTGCAGCATCAGTCACATCAGTTGTGTCACTATCTTCAATGTGTCCGTTGCGTCAGTCACACAACGGATTGCAACTGATGCAAAACGATTCAAGTGTGAAAGCAGCCTTAGTTCTATTGAGGAAAAATCTTAATATGGTAGCATGCAAGACATTTTGAACAGTTTAGGGAAGGTCCATTTTGTGTCCCAGCATGACCATGCCCCAGTGCACAAACCAAGGTCCATAAAGGTATGGTTGGAGTTCAGTGTGGAAGAACTTGATTGGCCGCACAGAACTCAAATTCTACAAATACAATTCACAATTTTGTAGTCTCAGTGAGTAGAAACACTACACTATACAGTGAAACGTTTCCGCAGTCCCCTCTTCTATACTGCGCTCGCAGTGCTTTATCTCCTGACCAGTGACTGTAGAGAAGTGAAATCATGAATCTTCCTCTACTTTCCTTAGTTGGAGGTTGGGAGTGTGGGCAATAAATTGCGGAGTAGCTGCTCTTGTCCGAGCACTAAATGCTATTTCTCCGGTATGTGCAGCCTCGCCCCTCAGTGAAACGAGCAAGCATCAATCAGTGGTTCCTTTACCGATCACCCCTTCCTTCATTAGTGTGCCCCAAACATTAAAGGCAACCTGTCAGGTGCAATATGCACCCAGAACTACGAAGCTAATCCCTGCCTAACTGTCCCTGTGTCTAGTAGCTTACATAGATCTTTAGAAAAAATATTTCTAAAGATCCTTTATGATACGCTAAGAAGAGCACGGACAAGTTGCAAGGGCTTTAGTTCCTGCGCTCCTCCCGCCCTCTTAACATGGTAGGACGCCCACAGGGGCATACTAACATGCTTATTCAATGCAGCTTCATCACCTGTCTGCAGTCACTGCTTATCAGAATGCCCCACACTTCTGGTCATGCGCAGTATGAAGCTGGGTGTACGTGTCCTGCCATCAGAGGTTTAGTGCGCATGACCAGAAGTGCTGGGATTTCTGATCAGCGGTGACAGCGGACACAGGTACACACATCACCGCTAATGATGCGGCATTGAATAGCATGTTAGCACACCCCTGTGGGCATGGTACCATGCTAAGATGGTGGGATGAGCGCAGGAATTAACACCCTTGTGACTAGTCCCTGGCCTCATTAGCATATCATAAAGGATCTCTAGAAATAATTTTTCTAAAGCTCTCTCTATCTATACTACTAGCTAGATGCAGGGATTAGCAATGTTCACCCAGAACATGTTCTGTTTAACAGATCCACTGGTGAACACAGAAGACAGAAAAGGCTCCCTGTGCAAGAACGGTATATGGGCCCCTTGCATTTAAATAGCTTTTCATAATGCACTTGCCTTGGAGGTAGAAGTGGCCCCCTTACCTCTTGGGCCCCTGTACGGCTGCATAGGTTGCACCAATTATGTGTCTGCCCCTGAACAGATCCTAACCTGAAAAAAGCATCCTCAAGCCAGACTGCTCAAGTTAATGCCAGATTGTTGGCAGACCGGACCTTAAGGTCCAGTCACACTAAGCAACTTACCAGCGATCCCAACAACGATAGGGATCGCTGGTAAGTTGCTAGGAGGTTGCTGGTGAGCTGTCACACTGCGACGCTGCAGCGATCCCACCAGCAACCTGACCTGGCAGGGATCGCTGGAGCGTGGCTACACGAGTTGCTGGTGAGCTCACCAGCAACCAGTGACCAGCCCCCAGTCTCCTAGTTACAGCACACATCAGGTTAATTAACCCGATGTGTGCTGCAGCTAAATGTGCACAGAGCAGGGAGCAGCGCACACTGCTTAGTGCTGGCTCCTTGCTCTCCTAGTTACAGCACACATCGGGTTAATTGCCTGATGTGTGCTGCAGCTACATGTGCACAGAGCAGGAGCCGGCAGCACAGGCAGTGAGAGCGGAGGAGGCTGGTATCAAAGGTAAATATCGGGTAACCAAGGACAGGGCTTCTTGGTTACCCGATGTTTACATTGGTTACCAGCCTCAGCAGAAGCCGGCTCCCTGCTCACTGCACATTAGTTGTTGCTGTCTCGCTGTCACACACAGCGATCTGTGCTTCACAGCAGGACAGCAACAACTAAATAATGGCCCAGGACATTCAGCAACAACCAACGACCTCACAGCAGGGGCCAGGTTGTTGCTGGATGTCACACACAGCAACATCGCTAGCAACGTCACAAAAGTTGTTCGTTACCAGCGATGTTGCTAGCGATGTTGCTTAGTGTGACGGGGCCTTTAGTGATAATGATTCTGGTCACAAACAAGGATGTTTGCTTACTATTATGCAAATGAGAACTATTGACTTTGGCTTGGCGCTTGCTGCTTGCCCTGTTCCTGCCAGGCTCTGAGTTTCAATAGCTCTTTATTTAGTTAATGATTAAACAAATAGGCGAGAATAAAGTCTTATTAACTAAGTTTTATAATAAGAGTTTTATTCTCAGCCAGGAAGGACATTTTTTGAATGCACTTTTTAATGTGCAATTTTATGTTTGTTGGTTACATGGCAATGAAGAGCTTTACAGCCTCAAATGTAAGCGGATTAGAATGGTGTGCTAAAAAAAAAAATCTACAGTCTACACCACAAAGACAAAAAGGTTTTGTGCCGAAAACGTGACTATAGAATGGATGAACGCTGCAGCACATGGAACAATTATATCTCGGGGTTCTGTATCACAGGCCCTTGCTATAAATAAGAGATTTGTCTTCAATTCTGGAAAATATTAGATGTGAATGGCTTCCAAAACCCTGCTTTTTGCAGTCTTTGCCTGACTTTGGCATTAATATCAGAACATTCTCATTTGGAGTACAGATGATGGCAGTGAAATGATCAGCTACTGTGTCTCACTAAGGCTGGAAACACATTGTGTGTAAAATCGGTCCGATTTGCCTGAAAAAAAACTCGGCCGATTTTAGTTCACGTTAGGTCAGTGTGCAATGCAAGTGCGATGCTTTTTTTTTTTTTAAATTATTTAATGACTAGCAGAGCGTGTGCAATGCGTGTTTGATCCGTGTGTGTGATCCTTTCCTTTTTTATTTTTTTCTCAGCTATGTCATCTGCCATTCAGCTTTGCTACATGGCCGCTGACAGCAGCCACAGACAGCCATGTAGCAGAGCTGAATGGCGGCTGACAGCAGACACGGACAGAGCCGCACGATCAGAATGAAGTTGGATGAACGTTACCCGACTTCATTGTCATTCTGCGGCTCTCTGTGTGGCATGGCCTGATTTTTGGTCACCGGTGAAGGTCTCACTGATGACCGCAAATCCCCTATCAGCGGTGTCGTCACTGAGGTTACCCGCGGCCACAGCTGCAGTCCTCCTGCTGAGATCTGTGGCCGCGGGTAATCTGAGTGACGTCATCGCTGATAGCGCGACTCACTTCAGTCGCTGCGGGGAGCTCACAGAGAGCGGTCGTGGTCTGTGACCGCTCTGTCAGCTTCCGATGTAGCAGAGATGACAGCATCAAGGGACCTCTGTGGATTAAATTCGGACTTGGAAGGGTATTTGGGGTCTTGAATAAAGTGGTGAAAGTGGTTGGTTTTTTGTTATTTATTTCAAATAAAGGATTTTTGGCTGTATGTCTTCATTTTCTTACCTTCCATGATTAACCTGTAAGATTATCTCGGGGAGACGCCTGCCATGATTAATCTAGGACTTAGTGGCAGCTATGGGCTGCTACCATTAACTCCTTATTACCTTGATTGCCTCCGCACCAGGGCAATTTGGGATGGCCGGGTACAGTCCCGTGACAGTCGTATCTAATGGATGTGGCTATTCCGGGCGGCTGCTGGCTGATATTGTTAGGATGGGGGGCTCTGCACGCCGTTTTTTTATAAATTATCATTATATTTTTTTTTTTTTAACTGCATTATATAGACCCGCCCACCGGCAGCTGGGATTGGTTGCAGTGAGACAGCTGTCACTCAGCGGTGGGGGCGTGTCTGACTGCATCCAATCATAGGCACCGGTGGGCGGGGAAAGCAGGGAATACGAGATTGAATAATGAGCGGCCGGCTTTTTCAAAAGAGAAGACGCCGGAGCAGTGTGAACGCCGTGCAGCGCCGCGCCGATGATTGGAGATCTGTGAGTGTCAGAGAGGGGGGAAGAGGGATAGACCGACATGGACAGGGAGAGAGAGACAGACCGACAGAGAATAGAGACAGAGAGGGAGAGACCGACTGACAATCGCATGTTTCTCAAAACACTGGAAATGAGTTAGGTCTCACAATGTCGGTCAATCTCAATGATTGACCGACATTGTGAGACCCCACTCATTTCCAGTGTTTTGAGAAACATGCGATTAATGTATTTAGAAAAACGAATGTCACTAGGATGGTGTGAGTGCCGGTCCGTGTGACATGCATTTTTTTCACGCTACCATAGAGTTGCATTGGAGAGACTGGCGCGAAAAACTCTCCAAAACGCAGCATGCTGCAATTTTTTTTTCTTACTCAGATTTCGACTGAGAAAAAAATAGCAGATAGGAGCTGCCTCATTGTTTTAACATGTGTTTAACATGTGTCCGAGTGCAATGCGAGAATTTCTCGCATTGCACTACTGCGAGAAACTCGCAAGTGAGAAGCCGGCCTTACTCTGGATATTTAAGCTGTTACCAGAGATTGTTCTGCTAAACACAAGACTAAAGGCCCCGTCACACACAGAGATAAATCTTTGGCAGATCTGTGGTTGCAGTGAAATCATGGACATATTGTTCCATTTGTACACAGCCACAAACCTGGCACTGATTGTCCACAATTTCACTGCAACCACAGATCTGCCGCAGATTTATCTGTGTGTGACAGGACCTTTAGAGGAGGAGACCTATTCTGACTCTTTTACTGCCAGCATCAGTACTCCATAGGAGAAATTGCCTCCCGTCAGCTGCCTTGATTTTGTAAAATTAGACTGGGAGGGGGGGGGGGGGGAGCAAGTTGTTCGGAAACCCGTACCATGCAGGGTTGTTTTTGTTTTTTTTTTTTTTTGTTTGTTTTTTTTTTTTACAGGAATGAAGTTTCATAAGTTTCCATAAAAAATCAGAAGAAAAGAAGAAATAATGAGTGGCACTATATTTTTTTTTTTTTTTTTTTTTTTTTAACCCCCTTCACCCCGGGCGGTTTTCCACTTTTAGTCTTTGCTCCACTTCTTCCGAGAGCCGTACCTTTATTTTATTTTACTATCAATCTTGCCATATGAGGGCTTATGGTTTCATTTAAAAGTACAACTCTTCCCGCAAAATATCAGTTTTACCATTATAGTGTACGGAAAAACGGAAAAAAATTCCAAGTGCAGAAAAATCCCCAAAACAATCATGCAATTGCACTTATTTTTTGCAATATTTTATTCAGTGTTCACTATATGGTAAAACTGATGTCTGTGTGATGCCTCAGGTCGGTATCAGTTCGTAGGCACCAAACATGTATAGGTTTACTTTTATCTAAGGGGTTAAAAATATGTATTCCTCGCCCCGTTGCGTTATCATTTTTCATGATCTGGGGCTCTGATGGCATCTTTTGTGCATTTTGAGCTGATGTTTTTAATGGTACCATTTTTGTGAAGATGCTCCATTTTGATCGCCTGTTTATTACATTATGCGCAAAATTTGCGAAGACCAAAAAACGTAATTTTGTCGTTTGGATATTTTTTTGCTGCTACGCAGTTTACTGATCAGGTTGATTGATTTTATATTTTGATCGGGCGGTTCTGAACGCGGTGATGCCAAGTGTGTATTTTTTTTTTTTTTATTTTTTAACCCTTTAGGTTTCAAAGGGGCAAATTGGGGGTGATTTGAACTTTTTTAGAGTTGTGGGGTGTTTTTTTTTTTATTTTACTAGCCCCCCTAGGGGACTATAAGAATCAGCAGTCTGATCGCTCATTAATTTCTCCTGATCAGAGCTGCACAGCTCAGACCAGGAGAAATGCTCATCTTTTGTAACAGCCAGCGCTCTGCCGCCTGAAACATGAAGTGAGTCATAATAACACAGGAGTCATCATATCACACTGGGCTACCATGGTGACCATCGGCTCCCTGTGATCACTTCACGGGGCTTTCAATGGCAGCGGGAAGTGCTGGGCATTTTAAAATGTGCTGTCACATTTTGACAGTGGGATTAAAAGGGTTAACAGGCGCAGGTGGATTGTGGATCCACCTGCACCTGCAAGGCACACATGTCTGCTGATTTGTACAGCAGACATGTGCGGGGATTGCCGCAGGCTCACCGCAGCAGCCGGCGGTGATTACCCCTTCATGATTTAGGACATATGGGTACATTCTTGTTTGTGAAGGGGTTAATATCCTTTTAAAAAGGGTCAGCAGTCAGATGCAAGCTTCACAAGGATGATGGCCATTTCGCGCCTGATAATGCGTCTACAGCACCTGTGGCTCTGCTCACATTGCAGATTCTGACACTCTACCTGATTATTTTTTTTTTTTTCTCTGGTGTCTTTAATCAACAAAGACCCAGGCGTTGATCTGCTGTCTGCACATAGAGAGGCTAGCAAGAGTTAACCTCTGCTAGCCTGCTCGTTAGGCTTCTTTGATCACATGTTGTAAAGAAACCAATCACATCTGCTCCTCTCCTCTTTATGCTGGAGGAAATCCTCTACCCAGTATATAGTGGATATAAAAAGTCTACACAGCTCTGTTAAAATGCCAGGTTTTTGTCATACCTAGAAGAATTTTTCCACTTCTTTTTTTTTTTTTTTTTTTTTTTTTTAAATGTCATCTATAATCTGTACAATTTTTTAATTGAAAAACAAACCATCTTTTTGGGTGAAAAAATAAAGAAAAAAAACCAAAACCCTACCATGTAATAAAAGCACATTTTAGTGCTTGGTCAACTGCACAATAATAAGACCACTCCGGTAACATTCGCCCGTCATTTTGTAGATTTCGATCCAGTTAATCTTCGTCAGGGACCTATCCTGCCACAGCTACCGGCCATCAGGGCGACCATCTGCGCATAACGCTCCCCAGAACACATGCAAATGGCCAAAAATCCATATTAAGGTTGCACCTGTAATACAACGATAATTAACATATCATTATTATTACACATACCGCAATCATATGTTCCTCCCACATATCACCAAATACCCCCCCTTAAACTAAACAAAATGTGGGCGAACATATGAATGAAATTGTGAAGATTGACAATGCCGATCCACTGAAGTCCCTCATCCAAACCCCAAAGAGATGCCTCAGTCACTGGTCCAACACGAAAAGAATGTAACCCATACTCCTCCTGCCACTCATCCAAATGGGACAAGCATTTCTTTAGTAACCACAATAAACTGATATTTAGAAAGCGAGGAACCATTCTGGTGTCTCAACAATGAACCTGGACCATTACCCCTAGCCCCTATAAAATGTTCCACCATCATAACCAGGTAAGCATCATGCCCCGAAACCTCGCACACCACCAATTTACCACGAACGATCTGATCTGTTTATTGAACCCTAGAGAAAACGTTTCACCCTGTCCCCCAACAAACACACATCACTTAACAAACATCCTTTTACCCACCTTGAAGTAATCAGCTCACTGACCTAGAAAGCCTCATAAAAAGCCAAAACAAAAACTGTCACAATAACACCACCTCCTATTCCGAAAAACATACCAGCCACAAACCATACTACAGCCAGCCCAACAAATCAAAAGAAACTGGCCTACTAGCACAACTATTTTAAACCCCTGCAAAAACCTTTTTTAATGCTAGCTTGATGAAAAAAAAATCCTTTGCCACATCCTAAGCCCCTGTAGCCTAAACAAAAAGGCTAAAGCCATCAACTTCTGTGCCACTGCCGACACTGACCTGCCAGACACCAAAATCTTGTCTTGCAAGACCTTAAAAGAATAAATTTATCTTTATCAGAGGAACCAACTTTGGCTTCTATGCAAAAGTCATCCTATTCCTCCCAGACTCTCCTATATTGGTATCAAGTAACCTCAGTCACCGAACCTCTAATACCAACTGGGTTACTCTATCTCAGTCTCGTCCTCCCAAGGCACCAGTCTCTGAAGCCTGTTGAACTGAAAACAGGACAATGCATCTGCTACCTCGTTGGAGACCCACGGAACATATGTTACTACACATTCCTTTCCAAACATCATAAAACCAAATTACGTCGGAACCGGGGGTGACTTGGCCGAAAGCGTATTGCTTGCGTAAATAGATCCATTAGATGCAACAATCCCAGAACTTTACCTGGCTCTCCCTGATTGCAATCACACCAGGGCAATAAGGGGTTAATGGCAGCCCACAGCTGCCACTAAGCACTAGATTAGTAATGGAGGGGGGGTCTTATGGACACCTCCCATTACTAATCTGTAAGTGAAAAGAAATAAACACACATACTGAAATAAATTCTGTATTTGAAATAAGATAAAAGAAAACACAGTTTCACCAATTTTTATTAACCCCTAAAGCACCCTGGTCTGACGTAATCCACACAAAGTCCCACAACAATTCCTGCTCTGCTACATCTGAAGTGAAAGCGAGCGGGCATAGACCATGACCATGTGCTCTGAGCTTCAATCAGAGACTGAGCCTTGAAAAAGAGCAGTGACATCACTCAGGTTATTTGCAGTCACAGCTGTAGGTTTCCAATGTCCTCCAACTGTAATTGCCGGTAACCTGACCTCAGGTGACCTCATTAAACTCAGTGACATCACCTCAGGTGAGGTCACTGAGTTCACAGACCTGCCTTTCTTGGCAGATTCCTCCTGGGTACCGGATAAGAGGACATAGATTCCCGCTGCCGATTCAGTCCCAAAGGGTCTCCAAGGGGGCTTCTAGCATGCCTCCGACTCCTTCTCCCTCCCTCCGGTGAGTAGCGCTCTGGTGGCTGAGAGCAGCGAGTGCATCCTGCAGGTGTAGAGGTCAGCACTACAGCCGGAAGGGACATACAGGCCACACCAAACCTGTTCTTGCACCTGCTGGGTACCATGAACCACGGTGGCTACCTGCACCAGCTCTATCACAGCCACCAAGTCCGCTCTATTTGGGCTCCCACACCTTTTCTTTAAATTGTATTATTTTCATTTAGCCCATCAAAATTATTTCAGTTTGTGACATTTTTAAAGGTGGAAAAATCTCTGAAATGATTTAGCTTGGTATGATTTTTTTACATGACAAAAAGCCAGCATTTTATCGGGTGTATGTAGACTGTTCATTTCCATTGTACGTTTATATGTACCGGCTGATCTTATTATCGGGATGCATAGACAAAGGAAGCACTGCATCATTAAATTTCTATGTGTAGGGGCAGTAAAGCGTCCCTGATTTCATTCTATGCGAAATAAAAAGCCCAATAAGAAGTTTTGTAAATGCTCAATAAGTGTGAACGATTTAATTATTGTTTCATTTGTACTTTTATTTAATGTAATTTCACTAACAGAAATCCTCGCTACTATAGTTTTTTAGTTTTCCTACATTACCATCTGCTGTAAGCAGGCTTATTACAATAATGAAAGAACATTCTGCTCTGCTGAGCAATGTATTGGTTAGGACAGTGAACAGCTGTATACATATCCGGACAGAAATTAATTAAGTGGTATTCCAATAGGCTGCGTTCAATTTACCAAGACTAAGATAACCAATTCCAAGCTGTTGGTTGTTATTGTGTGGATTCTTCTTTTTTATATTCTTTTGCAATCTTCTGTTACTGTTATGTTTCGCCATTTGACAGATGTATTTATATCCTATTATACCCACTTTGTACTTTATTATACTGCATCTTGTCTGTTTGGCAGACATTCCACCATAACTAAAACACTGTAAGAGCCACAGTCAAACCTGACCTATTGGACATTGGTGTCGTGTCTTAGCATGGACATAGGTGGCATTTTGCTAAGACAATCCCAAAGGAGATTCACATTTAATAGCAGTAAACATTTTCCATATACCATAACATTATTCCTAATAACCCCTTTGCCACTATGGTCTGATCTTTCGGAATATGGTTTGTTGTTTTACACTACTACTGTAACGCTCGTGCCCGGTGTAGAGACGGCGAGTGGGATTAGTGGGGACTCACTGGACCACAGGAAGGACCCAGGCGTACCTTTTAAAGGGAGTGGCTTAACTAAGCACCCATCGAGAGGCGGACGCCAGGTACCACTCCCAGGGCAGCGACCGAGGACTATGCCAGCTGACCAACCCCCCAGACAGGTGACTGACTCAGGAATAGGCGGGTACAGGTCAGGTCACTAAGGCAGGCTGGACTGGCAGGTACAGAAAGGAATGTTGGGCATGGCAGGGATAGATGGGTATGGGAAAGCAGGTACTGGAGACAGACACAGGGATAACAGGGCAGGAGCACTTCGTGACGACATGGACTCTGTCAGTGCCTAGCATGGGTTAAATTTCTTAAAATTCAGCCAGACATGAAGATTGTTTATAGATGGGGGATAAGCCCCTCATTGTATTTACAAGACTATTAGGAGTCTAGTTTTACAGTTCTTGTTGAGCAATGTAATTGCCTTGGCCAGTGAAGGTCAGATACCCAAAACAATCAATTATGCGAACCTCCCATTGTATTGCGATGTAACTTAGCTGTCTCTCCCTCGTGTCTGCCAGAGATCATTACTGCTAGGGATATTTTGTATACGGCTTGAAATCTAGCCAATAAGAGCCAGTCTTATCCATCAATTGTGAAGACACCAATGGTCTGAATGAAGAACTCAGGGGTATAAGAAGGAGGACTGCCGATTGCCCGGGTAGACTCTTGCTACATGCTACCAATCTAGGACCTGCGGATCCGATTGGCAAGCCATAAGCGAACCTGGATTATAATACTATATGGACTTCTGCATCGAATGCAAGGATTCGGCTGAGATATCAAGGACTACCTAAGGAAGGAATCCAGCTTGGGACAATCCAGTCACCTGACTACAGGTTTTGCGGTCCTCAGCCAGCTTCCTAAATATGACGTTATTCCATTCTCTGTGGGTGCCCGCTGAAAGCTGGGTGCTGCTGGTTTGGGGTAATTATTGAAACAGCAGAAAAAAAAGTCTTTAAATTTGCCTTATATTACATCATATCCCATGGCCCAAGAACCACCAACACCAAAGTAAGTTGCACATAGAAAAACTTTAATTGGTTGGGTCAAGCATATAAATATTACATGGGATATAAAAATTGTGACAAGTAAGAAGGTTAAATGACATAAGAGCGAATAAAGAACCCCATGTGGGGCTGCATGGATCAAATTAGGTGCACACAAAAAAGTGTACTCCCAGCAGGGCCAGTGTAGGTGCCTTTTACAAAACGCAGGTTCACCTAATCAAGAACTCTAGGCACATTACAGATAAATGAACAGGAATATATTCCCAGCAGAGCCAGTGTAAGTGCCTATACAACAGATAAATTCACAGTCAGTGACAGAATAACACTTTAGTAAATGACAATAGGCATGTTACCCACACACATCATCCGGTGAACAGGGATGTGTTCCCAGCAAGGTCAGTGTAAATGCCATTGCAATAAACAGGTTCACAGTGAGTGATAGAGTAACATTTAAGTATATAAACATAGGCACATTGCCCAGGCATCTAGTCCAATGGACAGGGATATATTCCCAGCAGGGCCAGTGTACGTGCCTATATCATAGACAGGTTCACAACAAATGACAGGGTAACACTTTAGTGAATGACAATAGGCACATTACACAAACACATGGTCCAACGGACAGGGAAGTATTCCCAGCAAAACCAATGTAAGTGCCTTTCCAAGTTCACAGTAATGACAGGATAACACTTAGTACATAATCATAGGCACATTACCCAAACACATAGCCCGGTGGATATTCCACCAATTATAGCACTCACATGCAGTCACACAAGGGGAAAAAAGTCCCAATACGTATTTCGTGGTGACTTCCTCAGGGGACCATGGACAAAAGGAGGGAAATGGTTGCATTTATACACTAGTGTATATTAGATCATTTGCAGCACCTGTCGCGGCTACAGAGCACTAAGGCACGCTGAGCAGGCGTGGGTGGCTACTCCAGCGTCACCTGGGCCAGGGAAAACCCCTTTGATGACGTCATTATTACCCAGGGGAAGCTTCAAGGAGAGCCACACACACTGCACATGTGCAGAGCCGCAAACAGGAAGTGAAGCTGCAAATGCCATGTCTACTCCTGGCAAAAGAAAGGGCAAATCGCATTGGGAATCATACAAAGTGCAAAGCACTATAGAGGGATAAGAATACATATAATTACATCATAATTACATCCAGTACTGTATACATAGAGAGTAAGGACATTATTCATGCATATAACAACATATTAAACAGTAAGACGCAGTCCAGTGAACAATCTCATATAGACAATCAGGATATACTGTATTCCTTCCCAGCTCATTCTCCAATGCAGGCAGACCACTAGGTTAGTGACACATAGAAATATTGCACCAAGAGCACAAACGTAGACAACTGTAGAAAAAAAGAGGACACACAAAGAATCCAGTTAAAAAAATATATATAAAAAAACCATTATGTACAAAGCAGATTCAATCACAGGGGATCCGCAACCAAACAAATATTGCCCGTAATGGGGTATATGTCAACCGCAGACGGGACCTACTGGATTATAAATAGGAACTGAAGGTCTGCCTCTCATTCAATCCTCGAGGGGCCACTGTGTCAAGGAGAAATATCCAACGACATTCAACCCGTGCCAACACCTTATGAATATTACCACCCCTCAATCCAAGGTGTACACGGTCAATCCCCCTCACCTTAAAGCTTGAGGGGTCAGACCCGTGATACACCCTAAAATGGCGGGGGATGGTCTTCAGGGAATCAACATCCTCAGGTTTCGCTTTTTTAGCCGCGATGATGTCCCTAGTATGCTCCCTCGTCTGGACCCGCAATTCACGACTGGTGAGTCCGACATATATTAAGTCGCAAGCGCACGTAGCGTAATAAATTACGCCCGTGCTACTGCAAGAAATATATTGCCGGATCTCAAATGTTTTGGAGCCGTCCGAGGAGGCAAAGGATGTTGCCCTGATGATGTTACCATGACGGCACGCAATGCATGAGCCACATGGAAATGATCCACAGATAGAACGTCCCATCATAAATGATGGTTTATTTTGTGCCACATAGTGGCTGTGGACCAACATATCACGTAGGCTCCGGCCCCGACGTGCCGTCATGAGGGGTCGGTCTGGAAGCATATCTTTCAGCACAGGTTCCGTTTGTAAGACAGACCAGTGCTTAGTTAATATGCCACGAATATGATCCCATTGGCGGTTGAATGAGGAAATAAAACGCACCTTCGGTTCAGCAGGCTTCGTCTTATCAGGATTGAAACGTAAAAGAAGTCGGTCTCTCAGAGCTGCTTTAGCCCGACTATAGGCCTTTTTAATGGATCTGGAGCTGTACCCTCTCTCCCTGAATCTATCACGCATCTCACTGGCCCTACCCTCAAACGTATCCGTCTCTGAGCAAATCCGTTTCAAGCGGATAAATTGCCCAGTAGGGATAGCATTGATGGTCGAATGCGGATGGCCAGAAGATGCGTGTAGCAAAGCATTCACAGAGGAGGGTTTCCGATAGATGTCAGTGGTCAGAAGACCCTGATCATTAATGGAAATGCCAATGTCCAAAATATCGACCCTAGTCGGATCAGCCTGATAGGTGAGGTAAATGTTATAGGAATTGGAGTTCAAGTGGCGCACAAAGCCCTCAAGCTCCGGGGCGGTCTCCCCCCAGATGACGAAGATGTCATCAATGAAGCGGAGCCAGCACTGCACATGGGAGCTGGCCGGCACGCCGTCGCCGAAAACCTCCCTCTCCCAGTAACCCAGGAAGAGGTTTGCGTACGACGGCGCGCAAGCCGCCCCCATCGCAGTGCCGCGCCGCTGGAGGAAGAACCGCTCACCGAAGGTGAAGGCGTTGTGCGTCAGTACGAACTCCAATAATTCCAGAATCAGGTGTTGTAATGGTGGTGCCCAGTTGCTCATACCCAGGAAATACTCAACTGCCTGCAGGCCGTGCTCGTGACAGATATTCGTGTATAAGGTCTCGACATCCAGGGTCGCCAGCAACATCCCACGCTCAACCGTCAAGCCATCAATCCTCCTAAGGACGTCCGAAGTGTCTCTGACATGGGAGGGCAGCGTCTCAACCAAAGGTTGGAGATAGAAATCGATAAATTTGCATACTGCATCGCATAGCCCTCCGATGCCAGAGACAATCGGACGTCCAGGGGGAACCCGAGGGTTTTTATGTATTTTAGGCAAGAGGTAGAACGTGGGTGTTACCGGCATATCTGGAAGGAGACCATCATACATCTTTTTAGTAATGGTACCTGAGGCAAGAGCATTCTCAAGTATGAGCATCAACTGGGTGAGGAAAGCACTAGTTGGATTAGAGGGCAGCATCTGGTAAAAGTCTGCATTTCTTAGTTGTTTATAAACCTCCCGCTCATACATGGCAGATGGCCAGACCACCACGTTACCCCCCTTGTCCGCCGGTTTGATGCTACCAATGCTACCAATCTAGGACCTGCGGATCCGATTGGCAAGCCATAAGCGAACCTGGATTATAATACTATATGGACTTCTGCATCGAATGCAAGGATTCGGCTGAGATATCAAGGACTACCTAAGGAAGGAATCCAGCTTGGGACAATCCAGTCACCTGACTACAGGTTTTGCGGTCCTCAGCCAGCTTCCTAAATATGACGTTATTCCATTCTCTGTGGGTGCCCGCTGAAAGCTGGGTGCTGCTGGTTTGGGGTAAGTAGCCCTTGAAGCTCTGAGGCACGGACATTCTAATCCCTGGTGAGCCAGCGGAAGGATGAGAAACTGTTGCCGGTTACATTTTGTGGTTTTGCTGGTTATGTGCCATATGCCGTTAATTGTTTGGGGATCCAATAAAGTCTTAATATTGTAATTCCCTCATCCTGTGTTGTCTGAGTAGTGTTCCGCCCACGGTTAAGGAGGTCGGGCGTTCAGTTGGGATGAGCCCTGGGCCATGCTGTCTTTCAAAAAGTGGCTGGGCCAGCGGACGAGAGCACCCACTGACCCCCGTGTCTCCACACATTTCTGTCTGCTACCTAGCTAGTTGTCAGGTGGAGACTGACCGACTAACTAGAGGCATTGCGTAGGCACCTCCCCTAATGGAAGGATGCCTTAAATGTACTGTGCCTCTCAGCCATAGACTGAGGCATATCCTGGAAATAGCACACCAGCCCTTTTAAGAGGAAGGCTAGTGCGCGCGTGCATTTTAGGTGCACTCCCGGGAACCCTGTGCAGCATTTTCAGGGCCCAGGAGGGGAAGGAGGCAGCAACACATGTGGATGGCCAGGGGAGGATGCGACCCAGCAGGGGCGGTGAGTAAGTCTGTTTCTCTGCAGAGACACCGACACTACAACTACATTCATGTCGGTTATCAGAAATCCAGTTGAGCATTTTTCAAAGGGGCAAAGATCTAGTTCTGACTGCTCTTCCCAGACTGTCTGTCTGCCAGCTTCTCATTGTCGCCTCCATCCCTAGACTAATCCACTAATGGGGCAAACCATGGCACCAATCACCACCACATATGCCCCTGTGAAGTTCAATGTGCATAGCTCCCCTTTTAGAGCCACTTATGTAATCGAAGACACCTGCATACTCAGTGATATTCCCATGTGTGATCTTCTATTGGAGACCTGACTAATAATTTGTACTCTTTTGTCAGAACATTGTCGCTGTTGGCGCCGGCTTCTGTGATGGACTTGGTTTTGGAGATAACACAAAAGCTGCTGTTATCCGCCTGGGGTTAATGGAGATGATTGCCTTTTCCAAACTATTTTGTGCCGGACCGGTTACATCTGCCACTTTCCTGGAGAGCTGCGGCGTAGCCGATCTCATCACCACGTGTTATGGGGGCAGGAATAGGAAAGTTGGTGAAGCATTTGCTCGCACTGGCAAGGTAAGAACATGTGGATTCCTTCTTGTTAGAGGGGTGAGGATGCCATCTATGAATTTTAACTCCAAAGTAATGCCTTCACTCCACATATATACAGTCCCGTTGAAAGGTATTTTACGCTCATACAAAAATGACATAAATACAATTAGGATAAGGTAAAATAAATATTTAAACTATGTATTATTATTTGTATTAATAATAATAATAAATAAAAATTATTATAATAATTATCATCATCAGCCATATCTACATATACATATCTACATATTGGATAAATTAAAGCGGTTGTCCACTACTTTTATATTGATGAACTCTCATTTAGATAAGTCATCAATACCAGGTCTGTTGGGGTGGGAAACCTGCCACCCCCACTGATTTTAGCTGTTTCTGACGCCTCTTGCGGCTGGATGTGATGTCTTTAGCGCTGCACAGGTACTGCATTTGGTATAATTTTAAAATTAGCATTACAGAGTCGGTAAAAGCCACTGGCTGTATTCCTGATGCTATGTATGTTTTACTCTGAAACAATGCTGCATTTCAGAAAATTACATATTTTGATGAGTAGGCTTTTGATAATCCGCCTTAGATGACCAGTCTGAGGCAGGTCCCATGTGGCTTCTCCCCACTCCAATCCCCAAGACTGAATGGTCTGTGTGTGTTTTAGGGAAAGACCTATCAGTCTAGGGGAGCGGGGTGGTGAGATGATGCGGAGGACCTGCCTGAGACCAGTCCTCCAAGACGCAGAGTGGAGCATCAGCCAATATCCGATTCATGAATTTTCTAACAGGTTTCTATTAATAATCTTAGGTTGCCACAATAGGCCATGTAGGGATTTGTTTTTTTTTCTGTCTCATATATGCCATAGCAAAATAACTCCTTTAGACAAATTGAAAGGAAGGTGTTGGAGTGGAGTTGACAATATAAAAAAAAAAGTGCAGTAGGGAATTTGCTGTATTTTTGGGATTATAAGACGCACTTTTCTTCCTAAAAATTTGGGAAGAAAATGAGGGGTGCATCTTGTAATCTGAATGCAGCTTACTGGAGGCTGGTGGAGAATGGTGATAGTGCCAGGAGGCAGGGGCAATGCTGTGATGGCTGTATGCTGCTAGGGCTGTGCAGCGGGCGGCGCTGCTCTGTGCGGAGGGCGGTAAGGCAAGGACCATCCGAAAGATGTCAACAGTGCAGGCTTCAAATAATGGCGCTTTCAGCTCAAAATTCCATCTGCGTACGCGCCGCCTCAGGCCCGTTGATATCCCAAAAGCGGACCTAAGGAAAATGCTGCTTGTAGGTGGCGCATGTACAGATGAGATCTCTGCTTGTCATTGAGACGGTAACTCGATCTGCATATGCACCGACTCTGGGCGCCGTGTCTTTAAACCCCGCACCGCTGACCGTTCCTGGATGCTCTCTTTGCCTCACAACATGGCTGAGCAACGTGGACACTCATCGCACCGCCCTGCTTCACGACTGCCCCTGCCTCCTGTGAACCCCCCCCCCATGCCAACGCTGCTGCCGCCCCCCTGGTACAACACCAGCGGATTACAAGACGCACCGTTTTTTTTTTTTCTCTCTAAATTTGAGGTGTGTCATATAATCCGGTGCGTCTTATAAAACGAAAAATACAGTACATCCCAGAAATCTGTAGACCGATTTACAGAGGCCACACCTAAGTATGGTTTCACATACGGCATTTGACTATATTAGGCCATTGGTTTGTATGATCTTGGCCAACAAGTGACAGAGCACACATACCAGGAAATGGCCCAAGAAACAAACTGTCAATGTGTTTTATGAGCTAATGGCAACAAAGCGCTAAACAATATGACTGCATACTGCACAACTGTGGTGATGCGTACAAGAGAAGTATGCTCCACCACCAAGACTAATCTTACAAAATAAGGATTTGCTCACAGCGCTGTATTAATCGGACTAGCGCTATTCAATTATTAAATTTATTTTATTTTATTTTTTATTTTTTTTTAGTTTATTGGCTAGCACTTGGACCCATGATATGTAATGTAGCAGTGCTGATCAACTTTTTTTTCTCTCATATCGATTCAGCATGAGAAAAATATAGCTGCATGGTGCAATTTGATGCGCAAATTGGATGCCACTTACCCAGGGGCATACGTATCATTGGTGCAACCTGTGCAGCCACTTAGGGGACCAAGAGGTAAGGGGACCCATTTCTACGTACAAACCAGCTGGAATTGTACATTATGAGTTATTGGGCTGCAAAGGGCCCATATATTGTTCTCGCACAGGGGCGCTCTTCTCTGTGTGTCCACCAGTGCATTCACCAATTCTTTGGGTGAGTGGAGAACATTGGACTGCACTTGAATGATTAAGAGCAAAAACTGTCCACTTTTCACCCGGTGACCGGTCCTTTTTAAATAGGCCACAGATTGAAAGCCAGAGGAGTGAGGCGTCTACTGATGAGAAGATGAAGGTAAAGTACTTTGCGGAATTGGTGTCTAAATAGTTTGCATCTGGGCATTCAAGGAAATAAGTTGTTTTGACTTTACAATTGGGGTTAGTATTAGTGTTTGGTCAGGTGTAATATGTTGTAGGGTTAGGAAGATTTTTGCATCTAAAGAAATTAGACCAGCACATGGAGGTGGGACAAGCCATTTCTTGTATCCAAAGCAGGAGTTCCAGAATATGCCCTCCTATTTGTTCCATTAATATCCTGGGACTGTACCAGTTGGTTATATAAAGGAATCATTGACTTTTCTCCACCTATATCATTGGCAATGGTTGTACTCTTACTGCTGCCAATGATATGGAAAGATGTGATTGAAGTTAAATGTGAGTATATTTAGCCGGCGGCTTACATATTCTTTACTGCACCTCATTAATTCAACATTGCAGGAACAAGCGAGTATCCTATGGCATGTTCATCGAGGGGGCAACGTGTCTGGCAGTATGGTGGCACCATTATTGCTTTATTTTGATGTGTCTTGGGCTTTAAAAATAACTTCTCCATCTCTCCAAATCATTATTTATTTAGTTATTTTTTTCCAAATTCCTATTATTTTTTTATTTTTTTTTTATTTTTGCTACAACTATCTTTGTTTATGATCTTCCATTAAAATTGTCACCCACAGCCAGAAAAGACCTAAGTGATCACTTTTTCTATTCCAGTCTATAGAGCAGTTGGAGATAGAAATGCTGAACGGACAAAAACTGCAGGGACCACAGACCTCAGCCGAACTAAACCACATCCTCAAGAGCAAGAACATGGTAGAGAAGTAAGTATATGGTAGACATGAGGATATTGTTACTCAATGGGTTGCAACATGTCTACTAAGAACACCACTTCAATAGTTCACAGGTTTTCTTACCCACTAGAGAATATGTCTAAGGGGGATGTATGCATTCAACTTTTGGAAGAAGACATATATTAAAAAAAACCATAATAAAAAAAAAAAAAACTTATTACATCCAATCACTCTGTTAGCCCCAGTGGGAGCCGTTCTAACACTGCAAGCGGCTCACACTGGGCCGAGCACTGAGCGTACCCAAGCACAGATACTCGCACGAATAGTCCGCATACGTTATGCACCCGAACTCTTCTTTATTTTTTTGTGAAGTCTGTGTTTTGGTACGAACGCTGAACATCGGGTTTGCTTATCTCTAATAACTAGAGATGAGAGAACCTGAACTTTAAAGTTCGGTGTTCGTACCTAACAGACTTAAAAATAAATAATTGTTCATAGTTCGGGTGCTTTATGTATGCAAAATCCTCGTGTGAGCATCTCTGTGCTCAGGTACACGCTGCCTAGTGCAAGCTTTTTGCAGTGTTGTTTGAATGGCTTGTATTGGGGTAACTGTAGCGGGGAGCCAAGGGATGGCCGGCAGGGCTTCGCTCTACTTTACTAAACTGAACTTGGGGTTGTGTTCCACTGATTTGGGGGTGCGATCACCGCCCCACAGACGGTCACCGTCATAGACATAGCAGGGCAACACATCAGACAGAGATTCTCTGTAACACAACAACAAACGCTTTTTGTCTTTCAATCTTCTAGATATGGCCACTTTCTCTATACATTCCTGTTCTGCCACCACCTTTTTTTTCAGGTAATTTTTCCTTATACTAGCCCTCACCCTGGGTTTTAGCCTTCCAGTAGCCAAGTCTAGACATCTGTTTCTCCCAATTTCTTGTTCCCGCGGCTTCCCTGGTAAGCTTCACGATCTCAGACAGCTTTCTAGTTTCTTGACCTGTATATGGACTTGCCGGCAGTACACTTGCCATGACACTCGAATACTTCCTGGACTCTCCTAAGCCTGTCATGAGGTGAGCCGTAGGCTCCGGACCGTTGAAGGATACCTCCTGGTTCTGCAATGGACTTTGGTACAGAGCTGAGTTCATCCTTGCTTCAGCAACACTTGGCAGAACTGACCCTCTTCCTGGCCTGTCTCGTTAACCAACCCTCTGCTCGCTCACTCCTCCCATCCTGGCTCTAGTTCCCTCAGGAACCAAAATGTATCTACTACATTACCCATACTAAACTCCTTTATGGTAACATCTCTACTAAACCTTTCACAATGAACATATTCAACAAATTAAGCTATAAAATACATCTTATATGGTAAAACACTTAAAACTGCTACCTGCTAGAAGGCACCGACTGTTGCACTGCTCCGGCTCTGCTTCATCGCCAGTCGTACTCTCCAGCAGCAGCACTTAAACATTTAAACAACATATGTATATCATAGGAGTGGAGCAATCCTACCACCTCCTACTTAACAGTGCGATCAGATGTAGTGTGCAGCAAAAAAAAACAAAAAACACAATCTCTCTCTCTCTCGGTATCCGCCCAGAAGTGGTGATTTCTAATGAGATAAGATAGAGTCCGGCTCAACCCGCAGAACCTGAATTTCCACAGGTCCACTCATCTCTAGTTAGAACAGCTCCTCCTCTTTTGCGACACCTTTTTACAAGATTTAGGAGTAGAGTTTGATTGCAGGCGATAGACTGGCCCTGGGATGGATGAGTAGTGTGGGTATGGGATTTTGTTTGCTATGTAGCTTTATTGTTGGGTTGTTTTTTTTTTTTTTGTTATATTATTTTTCAGGGGTTGGCCTAGGTTCCTTTTTATTACCCCATGAAAGGAACGCTTAAAGGTGTTGTCCAGTTTAAATCAATAAGTCTGCAGACCTATGAATTCTCACATCAAATGCACTGGGAGGATTTGCCGATTTCAGAGTCAGGTATGCAGTCACATAGCCATATGTATGTAATACGCACACTTCCGGCCAGATTCCCACTAGATGGATATGGCCTCACTTAATGCAAGTACACCTCTTAACCCCTTTACGACCATGGATATACTGGTATGTCTTTAGTTTCCTCCCTCTGGTTACTGTGGGCTCAGGCTGTGAGCCCGCAATATTCTCCGCACATGTCTGCTGATCTGATCAGCAGACGTGTGGCTAACAAGCGCTGGTGGATCAGAGATTTCCCGTGCCTGTTAACCCCTTAGATCGTGATGTCAACACTGACACTATCACAGGGCACCAATGTGTTGTCATGGGTAAGATGATGACCCATAATGCTACCATGACTTGCTTCCTGTGAGATCTGACAGAGTACCAGCACTCACAGGAGATGAGCATTTCACCTGATCAGAGCGATGCTGCAGCATCGCTCTGATAAGGAGAAGCAATCAGATAGTGTAGCCATGAAGTCCCCTATTGAGAAACTTCCAAACCCCAAAATTACATAAATTTTTTTTTTTTTTTGGTTGCCACAACATTTAATTAAAATGCAATAATAGGCAGTCAAAATGTAACATCTACACAAAAATTATTATAATTAACGTCAGCTCGAGATGCAAAAATTAAGCCATCACTGAGCTCCAAATCTTGAAAAAATGAGAATGTTACAGGTCTTGAAAATTGGAGACAAAAGTGCAATTCATTTTTGTTTTGGACAAACTTCAGAATTTTTTTTCGCCCCTTAGATAAAGGTAAAAGTATACATGTTTTGGTATCTGCAAACTCATACCGACATGAGGCATCATAATGTCATGTTGGTTTTACCATATAGTGAACACTGTGAATAAAAAATAAAATAAATTATAGAATCTCACTTTTTTTTCACCACTTGAGATTTTTTTTTTTTTTTTCCTGTTTTCAGTATACCATATTGTAAAATGAATGTTGTCATTCAAAAGTACAACTTGTCCCACAAAAAATAAACCCTCATATAGAGATATTGCTGGAAAAGTAAAAAAAAGTTATGGCTCACTGAAGGAGAGGAAAAAACTAAAATGAAAAAACGAAAATCGCCAGGAGGTGAAGGGGTTAATCATAGAATTCTAGGTGTGTCCCAATTCTTTGCCCTTATTGTATCAGACATCAATTGTGATGTTTAAACATGGATACTGACATAGTATGCAGCTCCGTCTTGGGGTACATGCCCATGATCAGTGTTTGCAGCGTTTTGGAAGTAGTGTGTTTTCGCTGTGTCCAAAACGCTGCATTGTACAGTACAGGCACTGTGGATTGGATTTATAGAAATCTGCACTGTGTGTGTGTGTGTGTGTGTGTGTGTGTGTGTGTGTGTGTGTGTGTGTGTGTGTGTGTGTGTGTGTGTGTGTGTGTGTGTGTGTGTGTGTGTGTGTGTGTGTGTGTGTGTGTGTGTAACTCACAGCGTAAACTACTGACCTGCGGCGCAGCTTTCCGAGCCACAAGCATGTCAATTCTTTGTTGCGTCGTAATCGTTTTCCGTAAGAAGAACACAAGCGAGAGCACAGCGCCCCGAACCCTGATCATGGGCACGGGCAGCTGCTTGTCTCCTGCATTTTCCTGTTTAGGAGACTCGTGACCCTGCAGGTCTGGACACAGCGGGTCCTGATTGTGGGCACGTACCCTAATAACTCCTATTTTTCTGAGTATTTCGATTTATTCTAATTTAAGCACAGTTAAACCCACTGCAGATGTGACGCCCTGGCAAAACCAGGTAGTCACAGATAGGCTCCTGCACAACACCCTTCCCTCACTTAGGAAACACACAGCTGACCTGAAACCCTAGTCACCCCCCTTAGGGAAAGACAGACAGACACACAGACAGACAACCAGTGGGCGTGACCAGGTGGTTGGACACGCCCACCCAGGGGTCTAAACAGCCCGGGGCGGGAAAACAAGCAGATCAGTTTGTAGTTCGAGTTGAACTTCCTATACCTAGCTCCAGCCCACACTCTTCTCAAGTTGAACGGTGCCAGGGTTGGAGCCCTGGTGCCTTTGGCTAGGTGGCAGACGGTGGTCTCTGTCAGCAGGAGACGGGAAGACTGCTCGGCAGAACCAAGGTGGACTGGGACAGGGTTGTAGCCCGCTGGTACCAAAACGGGGAAGCGACCCGGAAACCGGAGCACAATGGGGGGTACTCGGACCCTGAAGCCAGGACCGGAAACCAGCAGCCTGGTTAATTAACTGAGGACAGGACTAGAGGTCCTTCTCACCCAAAGTCCCTCATAGAAGACAACAGCCCACTGATAGGGATAAGAGGTCACCGCCAGGGTCCATAGATCCCACGGGCCAGTGTCTGCAGGCACGGCTCCTTAGGCCACATCCAGCCGGGAGCGGACTCCTGAATTCCAGACCAGGCAGTCCACCATACACAGTCAGTGCAGAGGAAATGGACAGAGATCACCAGCCTGAGTGGGGGACCCTGAATGCAACTGCCACCAGCACCTTGGATTACCAAAGACTCGTGTGGTTTATTGACTGTGAGTAACCAAAACGTTCCCCTGTTGTTGCTATACCCTGCACAAAGACACTGGGCCCTGGGGCAACGATCCCTACCCACGGAGGGGTTAACATCCGGCTGCCACTACACCTCCCCCGGGTGCCCCATAACAGCAGCGGTGGTGTCCCACCTCACCACACACCGTGTGTGGCGTCATGAACTTAATATGGCCTAGCCCGTACATCTACGTCCCCCCATTTATTCGGCGTATCCGCGAGACCCCCGGGTCCGGAGACCCTCGAGCCACCCCCCCCTTAGGAGGTCCAGATCCGAGCAGTGGCTACTGCTGGCACGGGGTGGCACACAGACTCCATGGCGGCCAGGTCTTTGGCATGTATACCCCTCAATCCATGATGTTCACCTATTACATAACATTATACTATTTTATCCTGGGGGTTTGGTAACTTGTCACATTCAGTACATACCAACTTTTACATCCATTATATAATTTACTGAATGCAATAACAATAATTGTTGCATATCTGAATAGTTTTATTACAGCACATTACCAGACAATGAAAAGTAAATCAGCCGCTGTCGCTCACCAGTTATCATAGCAGGAGCGGGCACAGCACGCTCAGTTTTCCTCTCGGGGGCACAGAGATCTCTGATGACTGATATTTTAAATTTGGTCACAGCAGGGCTCAAAATTGATATCTTGTATAATCTATTGTTTGATCTGTAGTGGGTGTTAATTTGATGCTGGGAATGTATTAATGCGGCTGCCTGTAAATCTGTGGCAGCCGTGCACTTTCAACTGTTCCTGCCATTGAACATCTCCTACTCTGTGCGGCTTTATTAGCAAAAATTTCATGTAATGAGTCATGTAGCTCATAGCCGACAGATACAATTCTCATTGTGCGGCATCTTGGGATTGTGTGACATAGGAGGCCTAATTCAGGAACTTCCGAGCTGTTCTACCTCCAAGTTCTGATACTTTGTGATATAAAGAATGGAAAATTGAACAGATTTCAGTACAGTGGAACCTTGCTTAACGAGAACAATCCGTTCTGGGACTGTGCTTGTTAACCAAGTTACTCATTCAGCAGAGCAAGATTTCACATAGGAAATCATTGTAATGCTGACAATTCGTTCCACAACTAGTTAAATGTCCCATCCTGGTCCCCTATTCTGTCATTCCACACAAACGCACACTCACGCAAACGCACATATTATATGCTCGCCTTACTTTCCGTTCCATCGCCGGTCTCCTGGGACTTGCTGTTCTCCGGTGCGAGCCGTGTATCTGGTTACCATAACGACGAGGGAGGAACTTCCTGCCAGAGCGCTGATGTCAAAGGCAGAGCCGCTTGCCTCTGATTGGCCAGAGCCCTGCCTTTGAGTAGCGGTGACAGGAACCAGCAAGTTCCTGCTTCGTCGCTATGGATGCAGATGCCTGGAGTGGAGCGGAGCGGCGAACTACAGGACCCAGGAGGCCGGCGATAAAACTGACGGTACACATATATGTTCACCTTGCCTTCCGTTCCACCGCCGGCCTCATGGTACTTGTAGTTCGCTGCGAGCACGTCGCGATGTACTCTGGAACTACAAGAAACATGAGACCGGCGGTGGAACGGAAGGTAAGGTGAGCATAATACTGTATGTGTGTGTTTTGTGTGTGTGTGTGTGTGTGTGTGTGTGTGTGTGTGTGTGTGTGTGTGTGTGCGCATGTGTGTTTGTGTGTGTCTTTGTGTGGACTGCAAGTGCGGGTCAGAGCGCGGTGGATGGATGAAACCGGAAGTGTGTGCAGTGAGGATTTCGCTCGTACAGCAAAGCTTTCGCGTAAACCGGGTTACAAATTTACAGAAAACTTTGCTTGTTAAGCAAAATTCTTGTTAAGTGGGTTACTCGTTAAGCGAGGTACCACTGTATTTTAAATGGCTTTCATTTCTTTAATTGGAAAGAAAAAAAAAAAAAACTCCACTAAGATTTCTAAAAAGTACCTTTCACTTTTAATGAACTTGGTCATGTCCTTTGGTGGGAAGGCACTATTGGGGAATAGTGGCTTCTGGTACATCAGTGTAGTTAGTGGGCGTAGGTCCTGCAGAGGTTAGGGGTGTTAATTATGAGAAATTAATATGTCACAAGGAGGTTTTTGCAGGCATTGCTGGCTGTAATGGAGGCGTCAGGATCCGGGGAAGCTTCAGATTACTGCACTCTGCCTCCTAACTTCTCTGATGTCTGATCAGCACAAGGGGACTCAGACGTCGACTCAGACCTGTAGTTCATAGTCAGCTTGTTTGTCTTTTGTAATCATATGCCATGGGAGAGGGAGTCACATTCGCTCTCCTCCTGTATATGCTGGCTGCATTGTTTTTATGGTGGCAGCTACAGCCTGACTATACTGGCCTAGACAGGTGGATTTATCCAGGCTTACTGGTGATTGTGAAACTATTGTTGTATGCAGTGGTGGTGTTAACCCTTGTTGTTCTTTTGTTGCTCCATTACTTCTCTTGCTTTTCTCCTTAGTTTCTTACTGTTTATTCCTGTGAGGTTGCAGTGTGACTGAGTTTCTGTTATGCCTGTCTGTCTCATCTGAGTTTCCATCACACTCTTGGGGAGAAGGGGGGGGGGACAGATTAGTGTTACTCAGGAGTATAATAAAGCATAAGACTCTTGAGTCTCCACCATCAGGAGTAATTTGGAGGTGAGGGATAGCCTAGGGTCCGCTAGTGTGAGGGACATAATAGGAACCCCTTGTCCCTCGCTATCCTACAGGCCCATTATGACATGCCTCTCGCCCTGGGCTGGTGGTGTGGCCAGATAAATTTAAAATGGTTTACCTCTATACTAGATCTGTTAACAATTTATAGTCATTTTATATTTACACTATTTATATTGTTGTGGATGCCCCAGGTTTTATGCAAAATATTCAATAATAGGCTACTGCAGTTATTTTATCCAGTTCATGGGAGTCCTGTTTATTTTGCATATGTTACGCCCCTGACTATAGCAGGGTGTCACATGGGACTGCATCCTCTCTTTCTATGATGCAGGACCTACCCCCCCCCCCCCATGTTTCCAGGTTCCTGAAAACCGGTATCACTCCTATCCCAACCACACATTACATCATGACCTGTCAGACACACCAGTGGGTTGGTCTAGCTGGAAAAGGACCGCCCACCTAGGGGTCAGGCAGACTGATGGGAGGGAAGGAAGTCTTGTTTCAGTTTAGAGAGAGTCGAGTGGTAGCCCTCAGAGTAAGGAGCTGGGTAGTTGTAGCTCCCGGGAGTGACCTAGGTTGGGTCGCAGACGGTGGTCAGGGACCAGAGGAGTCGGAGACCCAGACGCAGGGTATTGGGAGAGGATGCCCAGACTTAGTCTTGGAGGACAGTTGGCACCAGAAAGTCCAGTTACCGGACCGGTACCAAGCACGGTGGGGTACAGGACCCTAGCTCAGAGAAAAGCTTCAAGAGCCTTGATAATTAACCTGTGGAGGATAGTCTCTTTATGAACTTCCCCAAGAGCTCAGAGATCAAAGGCATCAGCACAACGAGGGGGATAGGGTTTTCCAGCTTATGCAGCCCATTGAGATCCCAAGGGCCAGCTATCGAGAGCATAGCTTTCCTATTTATAGGGAGCAGGACCCTGACCGCTTCAGGCCAAAGGGTCACAAGAACAACTAAAATTGTGCACAAAGGCAGGCTCCGGACCATTAAAGTGATACCGGTGGGAGCGGACACCCGAACGGGCTCCCCGCAGTTGCAATGGTACCCAGAGACTTTGGTTTACTACAGTGTGTGAGTCTGCTTCATTGGCTGCATCTAACATCACAACAACCCGAGTGAGTACACTGCCCTCCTCCTTGTATCCTGCCTGCCTAGCAAGCCTGCACAGCAGCACCCACCAACCCTACAGAGTCCTGGGGCCTCCCTACCTGAGAAGGGAATTGTCACCTAGCTGCCCCCACATCATCTGTCTCGGTACTCCCTTCTTACTGCAACCCGCATGTGGCGTCACAAACTATTCCCCTGTAAATACCCCCTTTTTATTTCGTGTGGCCGCTGAGCCCCGGGTCCCAGGAACCTCGAGCCACAACAATCCCAGATCCGAGTGGCTCGTCTGCTTGGGGGCGGTACACATACACAAAAGGTAATAGGTGATGTGTTGGGTAATAGGCAGGAATCAACCAAAACCCCCTCTTAAATTGTCAAGCTGCCTCTGATTGCAGCAGTTCAAAACTGTTAATCTTTATCGTTATGATCTTTACATGCGACCGTTTAATGAATTGATGGTTGTATTATATTTTTTTTTTTTTTTTTTTTTTTTTTTTTTTTACAGCCGTTGGTTGATAGGATTCTGGGCTACATGGGGGAAATTCAACCAAGGGATATTTTGCATAATTTCTATGGCTATAGATGGCTTTGCAGCTATACATTGTAGAGCCTCGTTATATATAACCGTCCTGCTATGTGTCGCTGGGAAAGCTCTGGCATGTTACATGAATCTGTACAGTTTATACTTGTAAAATAGGTTTCTCTAAATTTTCAAAGGGGTTATTTTTTGATAACTCACAACTATTTCTTGGTTTTTTTTTTGATAAAGATTACCTTCAGATACAAGAAGCACAAATGGGGGCAAAATGCCCTTGTCAGCAATTTTTAGTGATAGCAACGTAAGAGGAAGATAATTTATACTGAACATAACTTATTTCATTATGGACTATATTAATAAATGAGTAGATCTTTAAAATCTAACCATTTTCTTGGATACCGCAACTGGTTGCTATGTTGTGCGGACACCATTGTTGTCAGCCATCATAGGGAGGATCTAATCTTTTGTGAACAGGCAAATAGGAGAAAAAGTATTAAGAATCCCATTTTATCAGTATGTGTATTTGATTTGTGAAAACTGATTGGTACCGCCCCCGTGCCAGCGGCTGAGCCGCTCGGATCCGGAACTGCGGTGGCTCGAGGGGTCTCCGGATCCGGGGGTTCGTGCGGACATTCGAGTTTAAAAAGGGGAGTATGTACAGGGGAGTTAGAAGTTTTGTGACGCCACCCACGGTGCGTGGTAAGGTGAGATACCGACGCTGTTGTTGGGGAAAGGGGTAGCCCTCTGTGGGTAGGGGGTTTGTGCCACGGGGCCCGGTGTTGGTAGTGCAGGAGTGGGGTGCCGTTGGGAAAAGAGGTTTTCTGCGTACTCGCTCAGTCCAAGAATACTGTAAACCAGTATTCTGAGCACCGCTGCAGCCAGGAGGGAGCACGCTTGGGTCCGTGCCCTTGGTGTTGCATGTAAGCCTGTGGCCTTTTCCTTGGCACCTTGTTCACTGTTTGGACCCTGTAGTGTGGAACTAGTCGGGTCCCGCTCACCCGTATGGCTAATGGAGTGAGCTTGCTCTGTGTTCACGCTTGGGATTTGATGGACTGTGTCAGGGAAAGTCCTATCCCATCGGTGCGCTAGTACCCCGATTTTGGAGTGGGTGAGGGATGAATCTTGAAGGCTTCACCCCCGTCGGGTAAATTACCAGGACGCTTGAAGCTACTTCCCGGCCTAGGATCCGCTTACCCGGTTGTGCCCTGGCCCCTGCCCGGAGATTGCTCAAGGCCACCGGCTGCCCTCCTGGGCTCTCCGTGCCGCTTGATACGATCCCCTGCGACCGGAGTTCCAGCTCCTACCAGGCCCAGACAAACGTCTGCTACCTAGTACTAAAGGAGGACTGCTCCTCACCAGTGACCTCTCCCTCTCAGAGAGTCATCACTCTACCTCCTACTCCTTCCACTCCTTTTTCAGTTCTCCTTCACTTTCTCACCTTCCCCCTACTAACCCCCCCAAGTGGGCGGCCCTATTCCCTTCAGGCCCCCCAATGGTGTGTCTGGTGGGTATGGTGTAAAGTGTTTCTAGGGTTTTGACTGGCTAAGCTCTTAGCAACACCAAAGGACCAGGACCCGTAACCAAGGAGGATTGGATACTGTGCAGAAGGGCAGATTGCACAATACCCTGTGACAACCTGATAGGCCAGGGCGTCACAGATTTATACCTAAATAATCCATTACTTATACTTTTAGAAGACCATAAATTACAGGTAATATTATTAAAATCAACATTATTCAACATAAGCCATCGGTGAGGTGCTGCAGCTTAAAAAGCCAACAAAATTCTGGGATGTATGAAGACAAGCATTGAATTTAGATCAAGATAGGTAATTATTCCCCTATACTCTACCCTTGTCAGTCCTCACCTGGAATATTGTGTACAGTTCTGGGCTCCACAATTCAAGAAAGACATCAATATATTGATTGCTCTTCTCTGGATTTGCTCCAAGATGGTAGAAGGTCTGCACACCATGTAATATGAAGACCAACTAAAAGAACTAGGAATATTTTTAGTTTGCAAAAGAGGAGGCTCAGAGGAGACTTAATAGTGGTCTACAAATCTCTGAAAGGTGGTCACAGTGCAGAGGGAACTACCCTGTTCTCATTAGCTCAAGGAAATACAAGAAGCAGTGGGATGAAAGGAAAAGGAACATGCTAATTTGGGAGGTAGTGAGAGCTGTCAGAGAGTAGAACAGGCAGCCACAGGAGGTAGTGAGCTCTCCATCAATGGAAATCTTCAATCGGAAACTGGATAAACACGTAGCTGGGAGGATTTAGGAAAACCTGCACTCGCAGGGGGTTGGTCCTTTTGAGATCCCCTCCAACTCTACTGTTCTATAATAATAAGTAGTTGCTCGTTAACACATCAACTTTACCAAAAAAAATATGGCGCCCGATATTAATTGGAAATTTTGCTTACGACATAAGGGTTTTTTTTTTCTCTGGGACTCAGCCTTGGTCTGGTGTCACATCTGGTCCTCTACGTCATCAATTCTTAACTTCTGAGTCACATCTAGACACCTCTTGTTCTTAGTGGTCCCCCACATCATCACTTCCCAAGGTCAGAAAATGCAGTGGATCCATTGCGCAGACATTAAGACAATAGAATTGCTCACCCCAATATTTTCTTTTTCTCCTCTTTTTTTTTGCACTGTCAGGAATTATGTTGCTTGTTCTAACTCGGAGCTGTCGGCAAAACTTAATTAGTGGTTGATGACATCTGCTTTATTGGGAATGCCAAAAAAACAGGTCATGAAATAAGAACATAAAGACCTATATTGCAAAATGTTTTTTGTGGTGTGTTTTTGTTTTTTTTTTTTTTTGTTTTTTTTTAATTTTACATTATTTAACAAAAAAAGTTGCTTAAAAGTACATTACTTTAATTAAAAAATAGTAAAAGTAAAAGAAAAATAAAATACACATTTTAAACATGTATTCATTCAATTTCTCTAATTCTGTTTTTTGCGTTACAGATTTCCGCTCTTCAATGCTGTATATCAGATCTGTTATGAGGGAAAACCGGTGACAGAATTTATAACCTGCCTCCAGAACCATCCCGAGCACATGTAACCTAACCTGTGACCCCCGCACTACAAGCCCCCACATCATGGGTCGAATCATAATAAACAAAACTCAACGTATTCTACATATGTTTGTATGTCTGCACTGTACGTAAACAGATCACTAACTGACTAATTGTATCAACCCCATTACCAGGAATAACCTAATATTTGGTGCTCATACCCAGAAGCATTTGTTAATGCAGACATTGCCAGGTTGGACTCATTCACCCTTTAAACATGTTGGCTTTGAAAAATTTTAAGGTATGTTCCCAAAGGGAATGTTAAGTTTTTTTAAAAAAAAACTATCACTATATAATCTACATGGATGTCTTTTCAATGGAAGCCATTACAAGGAATGAGGACTTGAAATGGTTATCTGTTGATACGCAAACCCATACCCGCAGAGGAAACTATAAGAAAGTGTTCTGAAGACCAACTCTACAAAAGAGGTATTTTCATCATATGGCATGGACATACCCTAAAGATCTTCAGATGTGGTCCCATTGATCTGATCAGGGCCTGCAGGACTCTATGCACTTGATTCAGAACCCCCCCCCCCAATTCTCACACAGTGGCCACATGGCTGTGCAGGGTCCTGCATGAGCCAAACTATTGTCTGACCCGAATTGTCCTGTCTGACTTGAAACAAGGTTTAGTCCTTTCTGTTTGTAATTACAAGCTAAAGGAAATCTGTCAGCAGGTTTTTGCTATATAATCTGAGATCAGCATGATGTAGGGGCTGAAAACCTGATTTCAGTGATGTGTCCCTTATTAGGTTGTGTGCTGCTATTTCAATAAAATCAATGTTTTACCGACAGGTGATTCACCACCGGATTATGTGTCTCATGCCTCCTAGTTAACTGCTGTGTAACACTGCCCCCACCACAGATTGGCAGCTGTCAACGTACAGTCTACAGAGAAAGCTGCCAATCATTGGTGTGGGAGAGGTTACACACGGCTTTAATGCAGAGATGCGAATGATGAAAAAACTATCAAAATCACAACATAAAAAACAGCAAGTGACACATCACTAGAATCAGCGTGTCTGCCCCTACATCATGCTGCTCTTAGATTACATAAAACCCTGGGTGACAGATTCCCTTTAACAAGTTCTCATTTTCTAGCAGGAGATGTCGCAACATTGAACGAATGTTTTTACCAACTAGCCATTGTTTTAAATGTCAAAACACTTATCTTTCCCAGGATTTAGTCTGTGCATAAACACTGTATTCTGATTGAAATAAAAACTGATAAATCTCATTAATAGTTTGGTGTGAATCTTTCTTAATGTGCTGGTGTGTACTTCATGTATATTTCAGAAAACTGGCAACTTTTATAGATATTTTTTTTTTTTTTTTTTTTAAATGTATGCAGCACCATGAGGCTATTGATAAGGGGTTGACCAGTAGAGGAAGACCCCTTATGAATAGGCTATTTCTAAGATATTCTGCACTCTCCATTAAGCCACACATCCAAGCCATCTTCATCTCCTGCCGCCTCCAAGTCAAAAATGTTTCCCATATATCAGACTCGCCTACATTGAAAAGCACAGGTCCGGTTAGTCAAAAAGTAAATCGATTCTATAATCGAATGGGGGAGGGATAACTCTGAAACCCCCCCAGCTATTATCTGATCCACAGCTGCTGTCACTCAACAAGCTGCTGATTTTGGAAACTTTACTTGCTTGGATTTTAAAACCTGTACATTCGAGCTGACGCCAAAAGGTATGTATAGAATCAGCCTGATAGTGCCAGTATAGCACTGGCTATAGGTTTATATAGGAAAATCCTGGTGATTGGTGCGCTTTATGCTCTCAGAGCTTGGTGAGCAATATCAAAGTCCCAACCCCCTCACAGTAGTGATACTTAGAGCCCCCATTACTGGTATAACGACAGCCAAAGCTTGTCCACAGAAATCACACCAAGGCAGTATACCAAGTTCCATATTCACCATTCCAATCTGCTCTTCTATGTGGGGCTACTCCTAAAAGTCCCCATCTGTAGACTTGCTCCTCATAGCGGTTTGCTAGACCTGGTGCTAATGAACTAAACTTGAAGACAGCCGCGAGCCACACATGATGAACCCGTCAGCCACATGTGGCTCCCGAGGCACAGGTTGGGGACCCTTGATATAGACTCTTTTGAGCTCTAGATCAGAAATTCCAAGCCTTAGCTGCTATAAGAACATATTACAACATTAATCAGCACAGTCCATTGGACCTAATTTGAATGGAAAGACTATTGACCAATCTCCACTTCTACGTTTTGCTATGCTCTGTTATAGATCGTAAAAAGTCAAATGTCATCATGTCTGGTAGCGTTGCAAATAATTGCATTTAGTAATTTCAGCCTTTATATCTATATGTAATTTACATGAACCGATGCTTTTGGTTTCAACACTCGCACATGTAATGTCACAGTAGACATCATTCTAAATCTTGTCAGTCCATAGTACCGGAACTATATTGATCTTTTAGAATGAGCTCCGGAATAAATTGCTTTCCATCAGACTCTGTACATGATACATATGTAAACTAGCACAGCCCTGCTCCAGTGAACTAGAGAATTAATTTACTTGACTAGTCCACCACCACGTTGTAGCCGATCGTTTGTAGTGTAACGTTTATTATACAGTCTGTGCTCTGCAAAAGTCTAACCACCGGCCAAAAATAGGAAATAAAATTTGTAAACCATGGCAAATGCATGAAGTGCCAGTCGTACATACAGGGGCAGGAACGTGTTAATAAATTCAGAATTGAACGTTCTCATTCCACTTGTCAATATGGCGTTCTCCTCACATTTTGTCACTGGTACCACTGATTGTCATGTCCCGATAATGTACTAAGATCCAGTAGATGGTGATAAGCACACCGTGCTCTGAGAGGAGGTGTTTTTTTGTGAATGGGGCCGTTAAGGTCGACATACCCCTTAATCACTTGAAGCCGTAACCCCTCATCGTATTTAGAACAGAATATGTGAAGCCATATGTTGTCACCACTAGAAATTACAGCTTTGACTGACTATTTTATTTCTAGGTTTGGTAATGGCCGTGGACCCTTATTAGTCCTGCCGCGCACATGTTAGCGTGTAGGCGTCTGCTCTAAAGCCTGTGATTGTATAGTTTATATCATTGTAGAGAACCTGGGGTGGTTCTTGGGATTTTCTAGTTTGTGTAGACCTGTGCTTCAATAATCTCTGCAGGGGGATCGTTCCAATCAAATAATCCCTGCCAGAGAGATCATTTAAAAGGCTAGAAATGCCGGCAGCCAGCAATGTGGCTGGGAATTACTGATTTCCACATTATATAATGCATCCAAAAATAAATGGTGTATGTCGGACATTGGTTATTAGTCTTACACTTTCATTCTAGTTTTACATACTGTCACTGCCCAGTCTGTGATATTGTCATCATCGCATTAGATAAGGCTGATAAAAATAAACTATGACCGCAAAACCCATGAATTTCCACCATTTGCAAAAGGAAGTTCAGGAAAGTGGATTTAGTTTGGAAGTAGAGATGAGTAATTCTATTAGCACTGCCCTTATCTAGTGTCCAGTCTGGTTCTCTATGGCAGCCGGTCTTACTTTCTGCAGCTGGCACTCCAGGCGTCTCTTGTGTATACTGGTCCTTGCACCACCCTGTGAAGTTATGATGGGGGCGAAGTATAGGTCAGAGGCATGTAAGAGATGGTCATCCCCCTCTACTGTTTTATGCTATTTAACACACTAGTTCACATCAGATAGTGTCAGTAGGACTATCTGGGCCAGAAACTCAATACAAAATACAACAAACGTGCTTCCTGACAAAGAGCGAGACGTACATTGGAGCGAGAGGGACACATATTACTGATTACCAATAGTAGCTGTGCTATATCATAATCTATACACTGATTATACGCATATCGTTTGATTAGACACAAGCACTTTGCGGGTGGATGGTCTGTTATTTATACTCTTCACCTACTTATACATAGACTGTGGACACTATCACCCCCCATGTTTTTATGTAGCACTGGCTATTGTCAGCAAAGTGTGTGTGTGTGTGTGTGTGTGTGTGTGGGGGTGCGCAGCATGGGGGATGGAGCACGTTGGGGGTGCACACCTCCCCCCCCAAAACACACACACACACACACACCGCCACACACGCACTGCACAACACACCACACACACAGGGAACCACAAACACCACCCTACACAGACACCCACACACACAGACAATACTGCACACACACAACACCCAACACACAAACACCACGGCACACACAAATATACGCACATACCGCACAACACACACATTGCACAAAACATACCTCCCCCCCCAAAACACACACAGACCCACACAAACCGCGCAACACACACACACAACGCTACAGACACACAGCGCTCCACAAACAACTCAACACACACACAACACCGCTCTCACCCCCGCCACACCCAGACAACACCCAGAACATGTACAGCGCCCTACACAAACACTTGGTAACTACACACAACAACATATATATATATATATATATATATATATAATGAACAAAAATCATACATTAACTACACAATACGTAAATTCTAGAATACCCGATGCGTAGAATCGGGCCACCTTCTAGTATATATATATATATATATATATATATATATATATATATATATATATGTATATATGTATATGTATATGTGTATATGTGTATATATATATATATATATATATATATATATATGTGTGTGTATATATATATATATATATATATATATATATGTATGTGTGTATATATACATATATATACACATATACATATATATATATATATATATATATATATATATATGTATGTATATGTATATATATATATATATATATATATATATATATATCACTCTCAGAAGATGGTTGTTATAAAATTTCAATAATAAATAATATTTTTGTTGGGCATGATACTCTTGGTTGCTTTATTTGCACAACCAGGGTTCATTTTATGCTGTTTGCGTCTGTTATGATGATAATGTGTTTTAGGTACTAAGCATTTTGAAAATGTATTTGGTAAAATTGCTGCTGCTAGTGAAGTACAGGTTCCTGATGTAGCAGAGCCGGGACTGTGTAGCAGCCGGCACCATCTAGGGGTCAGGTAAGAACAGCAGTAGATTAGATATTAGATAAGAAAGAGGAGGAGTGACAGATGGCCAGTGGGTTGGTTAACGAGACAAACTTAGTGGGGGGAGTTCTGAAAAAAAGTTTTGAGGAGTAAAGATGTGTCATGTTGCCAGCAGAAAAACTTGAGGTATCCTCTTAAGGTCCTTAGCCCATAGCTCAGCCCAGCGGGCTCAGGGAAGTCGAGATCCAAGAATACGGGAATAGGTGAAGTGAGAGTACCCCAAAATATTGTAACCGCAGAACTATTAGGAGTGTGGCCATGTCTGTTTATAGTGGTGGAGAGAATAAACTGTTCAAGTTTGGTTTTCCAAGAGAACGCTGGTGTCGCGGGTTTGACTACTGCTTCTACGACGGGGACCGGCTGCAGGGTGATGGACACCAACCTCAAAAAACGGTAAGTGTTCTACACCTTGCCCGAGGTGATAAACACGCTGACTCTCTCTGGCGAAGGAGTGCGGATCCCTCATGGCCCGGCGTCTGTACCATCCTTTAGGCACTGACAAGGAAACTAGAGTATGATCTCCAGCACTTCAAAGAAGGTTAAAAATATTTATTGAGGTGTTTCCACTAGTAAATAATAAAAAATCTTTTTACTGAAAAAACCTGCTGTTAGCCCCTCTTGTAAATGTTCAAACAGTTTTTTTCTTATAGAATGGCGTGGGATCTCCTTTAAGCAATAAGTAAGTATCCTGATCTTGTAGGATTTTAAGATTCTCCCTGAAATATAAACCTGAATCCAAAACAACCACTCCCCCCCCTTATCAGCCTGTCTGATAATCAGATCCTTATTGTCCTGTAGACATTTTAATGCTGCTTTTTCATCTTTATTTAGATTATTTTTATAGGGAGGACAATTTCTATCTAACTGCATAAGATCATTTTCTATTTTGTCCTGAAAAATGTCCAGGACTGAGGGTCTTGATTGTAGAGGGTAAAAATATGCATTTTTAGTATTGAAATTATCCATGGAAAGTGGTTCTGTATTATCGGATTCTGCTGCTAATTGTCTGAGTTGTACAATATTATTTAATTCATGAAAAGTAGGAATTTTATTAGTGGGTGTACATATGGCAGCAGTAATATCTTGGTCCATATTTTCAGAGTCTATATAATGACACTTCAATGTCAAATTCCTAGCAAGTTTGTTCACATCTAATAGTGTATTGCAGACATTAAATTTTTTGGTGGGACAATATCCGAGACCCTTGGATAAAACATTGGTTTGTGTCTCTGTAAGGATTTTCCCAGATAGGTTCCATACTGGGCAGTCTAATAATAGTTCCTCTTCTGTCGCGGGGGATTTCTTCTTGTGCCTATGTTTCCTCCCCGTCCGCCTCGTGCGTTTTTTGAAAAAAAAATTTTTTGCTGAGAAATCACATTGTGTGAACTGCCATTGGTATCTTCATTGGATCCATCCGTTGAAGCACCAAGACTGAAAGTAGATGTGTTGGCTGTTTGCTCAAAATCTGAGTCAAAAAAACTTACTCTGGAACTTCGTCTCTCATTATTTCTCAAAATAGAATTCCTAGAGCTGGATCTATGCCAGTCATAGACTTTATTATTTTGAAAATCATGGAGATCTCTGCTGAATTTGGATTTTTTTCTTTCAGCTAGCTTGTTCTCCAAAGTATCCAAATTTTTATTCCTTTTGTCCAAAAAAACTTTATATTGATTTGCATTTTTAAAATGTTCTAAGTCCTTTTCAGTTTTTTCAATATTTTCTTTAACTTTATTTAATTCACTTTGTTCATGCTCTATAATTAGTTCAATAGGTTGCACTGAACAGGCAGATAGAATAGAGTTCCACTTAGGCCCCTTTCACACGTCAGTGATTCTGGTACGTTTGTGCTTTTTTTTAAACGTACCAGAATCACTGACATACGCAGACCCAATATAATGAATGGGTCTGCTCACACGTCAGTGATTTGTCACTGCACGTGTCTCCGTGTAGCGTACCCGCGTGTGCGTGATTGCCGCACGGAGACATGTCCATTTTTTTCTGGTATCACTGATGTCCCACAGACCACGCAGTGGTGTGGTCTGTGAAACACGTGCCAGAAAAAAACGTACTTTTAAAATAAACATTTTAACTCACCCGGCGTCCAGCGATGTCCTCTGCAGCCCGTTCTCCCTGCTCCTTCTGTGCCGGCTGATTACTGTCGCGCATATTCATTATGCGCGACACAGCCGACCTGGAAGCAGCTGCTGCGGGGGTCACCGCCGGCCGGATGCTGCGTCGCGGGAGGATTCAGCACCATGGAGAGCGGGCGCAGGTGAGTGAATCTCTAAGTGCAATCACGGGCCACGGAGAACGGAGCCCGGATTGCACTTAGACAACCCACGTGTGCCGTGATTTTCGGCACACGCAGGGACATGTGCGTGTTTTACACGCCAGTGAAAAACGTCTGTTTTTCACTGACGTGTGAAACGGGCCTTACTTGGGTGTTTCATACATGCATTTTTTCAGGTGCCTGCTATAGAGACTTTTCTACTAGCAATTACTGGAAATTGTTTCCAGGTTCCTTTCCATTCAACTTTTCAGTATATCTGTGTGCACAATAGACATGTAAGTGCAATCCTTGAATAAGGCTCTACTAGCTGAAACATGTTGGATTTCTCTTAATGTGTCCCCCCCTCACTGTTTTCATGATCGATGGATCTTTTTTAATAGAACCTCAATAAATATTTTTAACCTTCTTTGAAGTGCTGGAGATCATACTCTAGTTTCCTTGTCTGTGTTCTGCCTGAGGCCAGGGCAGCTCCGTGCACCAACACCGATCCTGACCTGGACTTTAGGAAGGGTGAGCTGAACTACTTTTTCTATTTTCTATCCTTTAGGCACTGAGGATGCTTCCTGTCACAGAGATTCAGACTACACGCTGAACAAGGGCATCACAAATCAAATCTCTCATCTCTGCTTGGCAGTCATTATTATTGTATGCACTGATTTATCCTCTAATATGGATTGTGGTTAGTCAATGCCTAAAAGGCCAAATATAACCAAATTGAGGTAAATGTGAACCTGGCAGTTGTTTCATGCTACTAGATCCTCGGGATGCTCATATCAGACATTGGCTGCATTATTTCAGCTGTGAATGTTTGGCTCTCTGGTGTTTCAGAGAAGAACATACAATAGAAGACACTGCGGACCGAGCCGCATGAGAGACTAGTTGGAAAAGTGTCTTCTTGCCTGCTGAGAATTGCTGACCGGTTTCTCCCTGTAAACATACACTTGGAGAGACCTGTCACTCAAGGGACAAGGCGGGGAGAAGCCAATGGGGACCGGCTGTTTTAAAGTGTGTTTTTCTGTGAAACACCACAGTGTTTCAGAGTCAAACATAGTTGGCCTGGTTCAGGCAGCATGTATCTGTTCTCAAGTCACCTTTATAATAAAACAATAGCCATGGACAGGTGGCATACTTTTATATGAAAGACACTCGATAACTCAAAATGGCAATGCCTAGTAAACTTAGACATTTTCACTATACACAGATATGCACTGGCTATTTATGATTCCACAGTTTATGGCAGAGATGCTTATATGGGTAAAATTGCAGCAGTTTTAAAGGAAATCTGTCAGCAGGTTTTTGCTATATAATCAAGCACTATGATGAAATAGAAGGGAACCTGATTACAGCAGTGTCACTTACTGCGCTGAGTTTTGCTGATTCAATATGTTCAGGCCACATGCACACATTGAGTATTTGGTGAGAGGGTTTTTTATAAGTTTTTGTAAGCCAAAACCAGAAGTGGAAGAGTCAGAGAAAACGTATGATAGAAACACGGGTACCACGTCTGTATTTCTTACCCACACGTGGATTTGGCTTACAAATACTGAGGTAAAAAACTCACCAAATACTCAACATGGGCATGTGGCCTCAGTGTTTTGTCAGCAGTAGAATTATCATCACAGGACCACACTCCAAGCACAGATTAGTAGCTCTCTGTCAATATACAATGTACACAGAAAACTGTGATATGTGCAGGGTTTATACAGGGCTGAACAAACTGAGCTCTGCTAGATCTGTAGCAGAGAAAACTGATTATCACAACTGTTCTAACCGGTAAACTAGGTGATATTTCACTGGAATCGGGGTCTCTGCCCCTACATTATGCTGGTCTCTGATTCTTCAGCAAAAACCTGCTGACTGATTCTTTTAAGAAAGCTTATAATAAAATTTGGTTCTGTTCACCAAATGTCTTTACTTTTTAATTCTGTGGTCTAATGCTCATTATCAATTGGCCCATCCATCACTGCTAGACATGCACAGTATTACAGGATCTTCGATGCGGACTTTGGGAACCCTGCACTGAAGCTCACTTTGGATCCTTGGTGTATGCTGTTAGCTACTAATCAACTCTGGAATAAAAAGCATAGTGACACTGATGCTAAACTGCCATAGCTGCCTCCTATAGCAGCATCAGAAGAGCATAGGTTAGGCCAGCAGCACAACAATGCTCCTGGCCTAAACTGTCAATCAAGCTTTCTTTGTTATTTGTGCTGTGACATATTATTCCCTTAAGGTTGCTTTAGTTTTTTAATGTTTTCAGTCTTAAAATTTTGTAACATTTCATTTCACTTTTTTAAGAGAGGAGGCAAGCAGTGAGTGGGGAATAGGGACAGAGGCAGGAGAACTGGAAGTGCAGTTTCCACCCAGTGCACTAGCAACTTATTAGTATATAGTTTCAGTTATGGATTTCTCGAAAGCAGAAAACTGAGGCCTACAATAAATTGGATAAACAGTTTAATCTAATATATAAAGCTGAATGTGTGTATGTGTGTGTGTATGTCCGAGATTGGCAGCCGCACCGTCGCAGCTACAGCCACAACATTTTGCACACTCACACTTCTTAGTGAGTGTGGACTTAGGAGACTCTATAATTAGGCGGACAGACAGGGTCATCTGTCGCCGGGACCGTGAATGCCGAACAGTGTGTTGTCTGCCGGGTGCTCGGGTTCGGCATATTGCGGATCGGATAGACTGCTGGGTGGGGCTGGGGAAAACCCAGCGGTCATGGTGCACATTGGTACTAATGACAAAGTTAGAGGCAGGTGGAAGGTCCTTTAAAAATGATTACAGGGAACTAGGAGAGAAGCTGAAGTCCAGGACCTCCAAGGTGGTTTCAGAAATACTACCGGTGCCACGAGCGTCACTAGAAAGACAGCGGGAGCTTAGGGAGATAAATACGTGGCTTAGAAATTGGTGCAGGAAGGAAGGGTTTGGGTTCATGGAGAACTGGGCTGACTTCTCAGTCGGCTACAGGCTCTACGGTAGGGACGGGCTGCACCTCAATGGGGAAGGTGCAGCTGTGCTGGGGGAGAAAATGGTCAGACGGATGGAGGAGCTTTTAAACTAGGATCTGGGGGGAGGGAGGGTAGTGGAGCAAAAAAGGGGATAGAGCAGATACAGTGAGATGGTAGGGGTCAATGAAGGATTAGGGGGGGATGGGACATGCAAGGAACGTAGGGAGGCTAGGAGTAATAAAGGTGTTAATAGGATTAAATGTCTACTGGCAAATGCAAGAAGTCTTGCAAACAAAATGAATGAAGTGGAGACTCTTATGTCAACCATGGATTATGATGTGGTCGGCATTACGGAAACCTGGCTGGATAAAAGCCATGACTGGGTGACAAACATACAGGGTTATAGTACATTTAGGAGGGACAGGAAAGACAAAAAAGGTGGTGGGGTGTGTATATTTATCAAATCTAACCTAAAACCTGTGTTGAATGATGACATTGGGGGGGAACTGCAACAATGTAGAGTCAGTATGGGTAAATGTACATGGGGAGGGAAATAATGGAAAAATGCTAATTGGAGTTTGCTATAAGCCTCCTAACATACCTGAACAAATAGAGGGTGAAATGCTGGAACAAATTGAAAAGGCAGCTAATAATAATAATCGGGTTATTATGGGGGATTTCAACTATCCAGACATACAGTGGGACATAGAATCGTCTGGTTGTGCTAAAAGCTGTAAGTTCTTACCTACCATTCAAGACAATTACCTCTCTCAGATGGTAGATGAACCGACGAGGGGAGATAATTTGCTAGATTTGGTCCTGTCAAATAGACCGGATACAATTTCAGATCTACAGGTCCGGGAGCACTTGGGCACCAGCGATCATAATATGGTAAGCTTCAACGTAATATTCAATAAAACATTTCAAAGGGGAAATGCTAAAACCTGGAATTTTAGGAAAGCTGATTTCAACAAATTAAGGGAAGAGCTTAAATGTGTAGATTGGGACAAAGTCATGGTAACTGGGGATACTGAACATAAATGGGGAAAGTTTAAGGATATACTGCTAGAGTACTGTAAAAAACTTATACCCTCTGGTATTAAAACGTCCCGGAATAAAAAGAAACCACTATGGATAAATAAGACTGTACAAAGTATAATAAAACAAAAACAAAGGGCGTTTAAAATCTTGAAGGCTGAGAATACAGAAATAGCATTTCAGGAGTATAAAGATATCAATAGGCAATGCAAAAAAAGAAATCAAACATGCAAAACTAGCTACTGAAACAAAAATCGCCAATGACATTAAAATAAATCCCAAAATCTTTTATAAATACATTAATGCCAAAAGGAAAACAAAGGATAGTATTGGCCCCTTAAAATATAATAACAAGTTAGTTATAGAGGACAAACAAAAGACTGAGATATTAAATAGGCATTTCTCTTCTGTGTTCACCAAGGAACTGACTGTACCAGGCATCATTCAACAAGTGAAAAATCAAAGTTCACCACCCGATATAATTAATTTAACACAAGAAGAAGTACGCCTACGTCTGAGTAAATTAAACATTGACAAATCCCCAGGGCCAGATGGCATTCATCCACGAATATTGAGGGAATTGAGCTCCGTAATTGACAGACCGCTGTATCTCATCTTTTTAGACTCGCTTGTAACAGGGTTGGTGCCTCAGGATTGGAGGATTGCTGATGTGGTACCGATATTTAAGAAAGGTAAGAGGGTAGATCCAGGCAACTACCGTCCAGTAAGCCTGACATCAGTAGTATGCAAAGTTTTTGAGGGCATTTTAAGGGATGACATGCAAAAATATGTTGCAGAAAATAATATAATAACTGACAGCATGGATTCATGAAAGATAAGTCGTGTCTAACCAACCTGTTGGGGTTCTTTGAGGGGGTAAGTGCAAACCTGGATATTGGTAATGCAGCTGATGTGATTTATTTGGACTTTGCAAAGGCATTTGATACTGTACCACATAATAGCCTTATACTAAAGCTCCAGAAGCAAGGACTAGGGGAAACTATATGCAACTGGGTAAGGAATTGGCTAAAAGATAGGAAACAAAGAGTAGTCATAAATGGAACATTCTCTAAATGGGCTACAGTCAGCAGTGGGGTGCCGCAGGGATCTGTGCTAGGACCGATTCTTTTTAATCTCTTTATTAATGACCTTGTGGATGGGATTGATAGTAAAGTGTCAGTCTTTGCTGATGACACCAAACTATGTAGGATATTAAAAACTGACCTTGATAGTATAATATTACAAAAAGATCTGGATAAGATGTCAGAATGACCAGATACTTGGCAAATGAGATTTAATGTTGATAAATGTAAAGTAATGCACCTAGGACGGAGTAATCCTATAACTGCGTATACATTAAATGGAAGTAAACTCGGGACTACAGAACAGGAGAAGGACTTGGGTATTCTCATTACAAATAAGCTGAGCAGCAGCACTCAATGTCAGGCAGCAGCTGCTAAAGCAAACAAGATTTTAGGGTGTATAAAAAGAGAGATTAGATCCCGTGATCCCAACGTATTGTTACCCCTCTATAAATTACTTGTAAGGCCACATCTGGAATATGGGATTCAGTTTTGGGCTCCACATTTTTAAAAGGACATTCAGAAGTTAGAGTCAGTTCAAAGGCAGGCAACTAGACTACTACAAGGAATGGAAGCCTCCCATATGATGAGAGGTTGAAAAAGTTAGATATGTTTAGCTTAGAAAAAAGACGTCTCAGAGGAGATCTCATTTATATGTATAAATACATGTGTGGTCAATATAAAGGACTGGCACATGACTTATTTCTTCTGAAGACAATGCTAAGGACCAGGGGGCATTCACTGCGAGTGGAAGAAAAGCGATTCGACAGCTAAATAGGAAAGGGTTCTTTACAGTTAGAGCACTCAGACTGTGGAATGCCCTACCACAAGAGGTAGTAATGGCAGATACTATAACAGCTTTCAAAAAAGGGCTGGATGATTTCCTCAGTACACACAACATTGTTGGTTATAAATGACTTTGTGACCAAATGTAGAACTGGTGGAGGAAGGTTGAACTAGATGGACCTAGGTCTTTTTTCAACCTTAGTAACTATGTAACTATGTAACTATATAACTATGTAACTTCTGGACCCCGAGAGCGTCATAGGCTATCTTTCGAGGGGAAATTTTAACCCCGCGCTTTACAGTTATTCGCCAGAAACCTGCCTCCATTAAAGCGAATGGAGCTGGGAGCCACAGTGCAGCCAGAACTTCAGAAGAATGCGCAGCCACGCCCTTATATGGAATGTTGGCGTGTCACAATGCAGCCAGGGAAAGAGACAGACACAGACAGGGAAAGAGGCAGACACAGAAGAGAGTGACAGGTTAAGAGACAGACACAGACAAAGAGACCGAGACAGACACAGGGAAACAGACAGACAGGGAAAGAGAGGGAAAGAGACAGACAGGGTAAGAGACAGACAAAGACAGGTAAAGAGACAGACACAGGGAAAGAGACAGAGGAAAAGAGACAGGGAAAAAGAGGGAAAGAGACCGACAGGGTAAGAGACAGACAAAGACAGGTAAAGAGACAGACACAGGGAAAGAGACAGAGGAAAAGAGACAGGGAAAAAGAGGGAAAGAGACAGACAGGGAAAGAGACAGACAGGGAAAGAGACAGACAGGGAAAGTGACAGAGATAGATAGACAGGGAAAGAGATTGAGACAGATGGAGAAAGAGACAGAAACCGCCAGACAGACAGGGAAATAGACAGACAGACAAAGAGAAAGAGATAGACAGAGATATATATATATATAGAGAGAGATATCTATATATATATAGATATATATATATATATATATATATATATCTATATATATATAGATATAGAGAGGGGGAGACAGACATAATTACATTTATATCTATTTGTTTTGTGGTTTTTGTGTGCAGAATACATTTTTGTTAATACATTCTATTTTGTTCACAGCAGTTATTAACCCGGGCGAAGCCGGGTAGTACAGCTAGTACCATATAAACATCAATCGATACCTTTCCCAAAATTCTCAATTTTGCAATGTTAAGGATTGAATCAGCATGAAAGCTGATTTACATATACAGTATGTGCCTAGTATTGGATATAAAATCCTGATAACTGAGGGTTCTCTTTATTATTCACTCACACTGATGTATAAAAAAAATCAGTTCCATTCTCATCTAGAAGAGGTGGACCAGTGAAATCCGCCTGGTGTTCTGTATGTAATGCGAGTGCAATCCGAGTGTTTTTTTTTCTCGCTTCCATAGGCTTTAATAGATGAGTCTTGTCCAATGTATGCATCCACTTGCAGTATTCTGCATTTTGTTTTGTTTTTTTTTTGCTCAGACCAAATACAGATGAGAAAAAAATCGCAGATCTTCTCTGCCTCATTGAATAACATTGGTTCTAGTGCAATGCAATTTTTTTTCTCGCTTTGCACTCGTCCGAGTTATATGCCTGTGTGAGCAAATCCTGAATGTAATGTAAGAGTGCTGGACTGTGGTTTTGTCTCATTCTTGCCCCTGAAGACATCAATTGTGTTATTGTCTGGTAATGTGAACTGTATTGTATTGTTCCTGTGTAATGTAAGGTATCATATGGTATAGTGTATAATGAAGCATGTGATGGTGTAAGGTGTTAACTTTTCGCCCAGTTCTAAGCAAACATTAAGTCTGCCCAGCAACTGACGGCAGGGTTAGAAATGGTTAAGTGTTGAGACTAGCCCACCTTGGGAAGCGTCAGCTGATAGCAAAAGAGTGGTTCATTCCAGAGAGACTCAGTGAAGACCTAATGAGCGTATGTGACAGACGTACAGTCGGTTGTTTGTGAAAGTCACATATAGTGGGTGGTTTGGGTCAACGGAAGAAAGGAAATAGAAGGTGAGGTAGTGTGAATCTTGAGCGAGGCCAGGGACACAGGGCATGAAGAGTGTTGTAACTAGAGACTGATCCCCGAACGGACTGGCCCCAAACCATAGGAAACTGCTCCAGGAAACGCTCCTTCCTTGGTATGTTTTTTAAAATGTTTTTTGGTTTCTGAAGTGAATGTGACACGCTCACTGGGTCTTGGGGGTTACTCGTCACCAGGCCGGTGAGGGTTAGAGATGTCACAGTGGCCAGGCCCGGTTTTGTGACCCTGGCGGTGTCAATGGGGATGGGGATGATGGGAGTAGTTATTTGTGATGCCAACTGTGGTGTGGCCACGTTGTGTGGCGAAGTCTTAGCTGCCGCTGTAGGAGGTCTTCTCTGCAGCGGATGATAACGCAGCTCGGATGGTATAGCTTTCCACAGACAGAGCTCAGGCCCCAGGGAGGATGTTGTGGGTAGTAGTCCACTATATTAAAGGAGCGTAGGGTTGGAGACTGTGAAGAAAGGGCGCTACATAGGGGTTGCAATCAAAGTTCTTTATTCACTGATATGACGCTGCCTTTGGACTGCCAGTCCCCATTGACATGGGCTCCAGCCAATCCCGGATAGTTCGGAGGTCAGAACCGGTGGGTATCTCTGTGAGTTCTTCCTCTGCTGCGCGGTGTTGTGTGAGTCCCGGCAGCTTGAAGCTACGCTGGGACCCGAGTCTTTGGATTTGGCTCCGTTCCTGTCCCGGATGAGGTGCAGTACCTGTGGCGCCTGAAGCCGCAGGGGTGCCACAAATGTCAGGCATTTTGTAAGCCTTTTGAATGGACGGTGCCTAGTTTGGAACCAATTCTATTTCACCAAACATTTTTCAAAATCCCGAGAGGGATATAAAGCATTCAAAAGACTGAAGATATGAACAGCAGAGTGGATTTACAATAGAATTTAAGTCCTCATTCAGACGTCTGATTTTTCCCACGTTCAAGATAAAAAGGATTGTTTTTTTTGGGTCAGACTTTGATCAGAATGTGGTCCAAGTGTCCTCAGTTTTTTTTTTTTTGTATGTGGAGAAGAATAAAAATGTCATCCAAGTATGGTCCAATTTTTTTATGGATCGATTGGTTTGCATTGCTGATTGATCTGTCCCTTGGACTGCATGATTCGTGAAAAATCCCAGACACGTGAATCCCTCTACAGAGTAGACTATTATAGGTACAAATGCCATCTATGGATGGAAACCACGGATAGCATTCATACCCAATAATCAGTGTTAATCACTATTTGACTGCCGATGATCTTTTGCCAGTCCTACAGAGGAACTTAATTCTACAATCTATAGAATTTATTTTAAATCACAATGTATTCTCGTTTGAAGGTAATATCTATCGTCAATTGAGGGGCTGTGCGATAGGGACGAGATTCGCCCCAAGTTATGCAAACTTATATATGGGGTGTTTTGAGTCTTCTTACATCGCACAGTCCCCTCTGGCCATTGAACATATGGTCTTTTATCGCAGATTTATAGATCTGTTCTTTATCTGGTCGGTGTCGCGGGCGGAGGGGACGCGCTCGCCATGCTCTGGTCCGGGGCTTCTGCTGCTGCTGCTCGGTGGCTCGAGCGGTGGACCGGACCCGGGGACTCGAGCAGCGCTCCACACCCGTGAGTGAAAAGGGGGTGGTATGTTCAGGGAGATTGTTCATGACGCCACCCACGGGACGTGGTGATGATGGCACCACCGCTGCTGATAGCGGGGATCCCGGGAGAGATGGTAGGGTGCAGCTATGATGTAGTCACCTCCGTGGCTAGGGGGGTTGGTGATCCCGGGGCCCGGTGGTGAGACTGGGAGGCTGGATGGCTGGGGTGCAGGGACTGCGCGGCGCGGTGCCGGACGGCACTGGTGTACTCACTTAGACAATCACTGACAAAGTCTCTGGTAAACCAAAACGACCGGATGGACGGGTCCCGCAGCCGGCTGCAGTGTTGATGTTGTGCTCTTCCCGGACGGCTGATGGTGGCTGTCTTTCCCTGCACCTTTTAGAAATGTTCTGACTCCTGTGGTTGCCCACCGGTAGTCCACTCCCCGGCGTATAGGTGCCGTAGGAGCCCGTTTTGCCCGCAGGCGCTGGCCCTTGGATCTCTAGCCTGTGGCGGTGGCTGTATATCCTCTCTGGGTGGACGGTTGCCTTCAATCAGGACTTGGTTGTTAGGAAACCCCTGGGGTTCCTGTCGCATTCGGATTTGACTATTGATTGGCTCCAAGCCTGATCAGGGTCCGATGGCTCTGCCTGTGTATTTAGCTTCACTCCATTCCCTGGTCCGGTACCGGCGGGCCGATGCCCGACCCCGGTCCTTACAGCTCTGCGGAGTTCCACCAACTCCTGCAGACGGCCACCACCATCTGCCAACCTTGCTGTCAGTGCCTGGGCTCCGACCCAGACACCTGAAGTGTTTACTCCTCTCACTTCCACCTCCAAGACTGATCTGACACTTTTCCCGCCTCCAGGCCTGTGAACTCCTCGGTGGGTGGGGTCAACCGCCTGGCTCCGCCCCACCTGGTGTGGACATCAGGCCCTGGAGGGAGGCAACAAGGATTTTTGGTTGACTGTTGTAACTGCCTAGGGTGGGAGTGTGTATGTTGGTATGTTTGTGACTACCTGGCTAGTCCAAGGCATCACATCGGGATCTGAAAATAGTGCGGATAGAAATATCCCTTATGGCCAGTATTGGCACACTAGAAAGAACTGCACCAATACAGATTCTTTCAAAACTGAGGCCAAGATATTAAAAACCAGATTTGCCAGTAAAGGATACCCCAAGAAAATTTTAGACCAGGAGAAATGTCTGGCTATGATTGAAGAAAAAAACGTTGAGGTCCCCTAAGGGGTGGGGGGGGGAGACAAATACTGGCTATGAGAGTTGTCTGGTAACCACCTATAGTGATTACTACAAACAGGTGAAGGAATTAGTGGGTAAACATTGGCATATTTTGAGGAGTGACAGAGTCCTTTCAAGAATCTTACCCACTAAGCCTCTGGTAATATTTAGAAGGAGCAGGAATCTCAAGAACTTGATTGCCCCTAGCAAAATTTCACATGTTACAACCTTTATAGCTGAAAATAGGCCAGGTTTAATGAAACCTGTAGGAAATTTTTGCCGTGTCCAACCTAGATACTTGTGTTGCAAATCATTAACCTAGGGTGCACGATTGTTCAAATCCAACATCACAGGGGAGGAATTGCCAATCAAACAATATCTGAACTGTAACACAACTTATGTAATCTATTTATTAGAATGTCCGTGCGGCCTACAATATGTGGGCCGCACTACACAAATGATACATAATAGACTAAATAGCCACCGATACAACATTCGCCATGGCACAATCACTCATAGTTTATCAAAACATTTTTTATTAGGACATAAGGATAATTTTAAAACAGTGATTGTTGAGCAAATCTTGGTGGATGACAATGACAGATATTGGAAGTTTGTGGAACGAGAATCCTTTTGGATTTTCAAATTAGCTACATTGCATCCGGAAGGCCTGAATATCATGACGGAACGGATCAAATAAAAAACAGTAACTTAATTTTAAAATTCCAAAATTATTAATCCCTTGGTATTTCAACTAATTGACCACGGAGAATGGGGAGTTGACCAATATAAGTATGGTTTAGTTTAGATTTGGTTGTTTTAGAATTCACAAATTACTTATAGTTCATTTCTATACATTTTGGTTATACATGTAAGCACAGTTCTTTTAATCTGGTTTTAATACATTAGAATAAGCGCCCCCTGTGGGATCAAACAATTATCCAATAATGATTTGAGAATAGTATAAGATTCATTAGTATTTTTAATATTTTCTTCCAGTGATGACATTTGTTTTTCAATTAATATAATATTACATTATTTATTTATTCAATTTTACCCTGATATTAATCATGATGTAATTCAATTGAAATCACTTTGAATTTATCGAGTGGATGATGGTTTTAATGTTTTTAACACATATCATGTTGATTCCTGAATTCCTCCTAATTTTTTGGGTTCTTTCTTTTTTTTCCTCGTTTTTGGGCTTTGTATGGGGAGGATATAACTAATTAATCAATCAATTGATTAATTTAATTGATTAGCCTTCATGAGTTTTAAATCCAATTGTTGTAAATGCCTCCGCATATATAGGTCTAATAGTATGTTGATTTTTCTGAATTGTAAAGCGCTGCGGAATATGTTGGCGCTATAGAAATAAAGATTATTATTATTTTCTGCTACCTGAGGAAGGGGGAGGACGTGTCCCCCCGAAATGCGTTGTTGCTTTATAATAATATTAATAAAAGAACTTTACATCATTAACATCCATCTCCAGTCTGCGCAGCGCGGCTGATACCGTGTTTTTTTACAGTGAACTGAAGTATACCCAATAATCAGACATCTAAGAAGGTTTTTCAAGCTTTTTTTCAGTGATTTTTTTTTTCTGGTGTGTTTTGGTGGGGACCTACTGCCAAAAAGTCTCTAAAAATCTCCATGTGCACATACCCTGGCAGGACTGCCTTGTAATGAGCCGTGATTCTGTGACAGCACATGATAATGGATATTATCCACTGTATATAAGCAATAAACGTTCCTCCTATTCGACAATAAACAGATCTGGAAAGCCATGAGCAATCGTTACTAAAAATATATTGGCAAATTGTTTTACCAGAGTAAAAATAGCAAACAACATAAATAACATACTATTTACTTCCGAAACTCTCAATTTACAGGATATTTTTGCAAATATTTGCTGCATTGAGAAGCAGATTGTGTGAACCAGCAGCACAAGTGATCCTCCTACAGTACTATATTACTACATACTGATAACAAATGTGTTCAGTGTCACACAGATATTTACAAAGTGCGGCCTTCAAAGTCATAATTAGGCTGATAAGCCGTTATATAGCGTCATGCAGACACCCGGGGCACTAAAGATCTCATGTTCTTTGTAGGCTTTAGGTAAAACAAATTACTTGGAGAGAAAGTGAATGTAGGGAAAAGGTTACAAAAACCATTTGCCTTCGGAATAAACAGTAACGGCCTATTTACATTGGTCAACAATGAGGAAACGAGCGTTCCTAAACAGGCTGCCCGTCTCCCTGTAAGCTCACAATGAGGAAACGAGCGTTCCTAAACAGGCTGCCCGTCACCCTGTAAGCTCACAATGAGGAAACGAGCGTTCCTAAACAGGCTGCCCGTCTCCCTGTAAGCTCACAATGAGGAAACGAGCGTTCCTAAACAGGCTGCCCGTCACCCTGCAAGCTCACAATGAGGAAACGAGCGTTCCTAAACAGGCTGCCCGTCACCCTGCAAGCTCACAATGAGGAAACGAGCGTTCCTAAACAGGTCGGCCGTCATCCTGAAAGCTCACAATGAGGAAACGAGCGTTCCTAAACAGGTCGGCCGTCATCCTGAAAGCTCACAATAAGGAAACAAGCATTCTTAAATAGGCCGGCCGTCATCCTGCAGATCACAATGAGGAAATGAGGATTCTTAAATAGGCCGGCCGTCATCCTGCAGATCACAATGAGGAAATGAGCATTCTTAAATAGGCCGGCCGTCATCCTGCAGATCACAATGAGGAAATGAGGATTCTTAAATAGGCCGGCCGTCATCCTGCAGATCACAATGAGGAAATGAGCATTCTTAAATAGGCAGGCCATCACTCTGCAGATCACAATGAGGAAATGAGCATTCTTAAATAGGCCGGCCGTCATCCTGCAGATCACAATGAGGAAATGAGCATTCTTAAATAGGCCGGCCGTCATCCTGCAGATCACAATGAGGAAATGAGGATTCTTAAATAGGCCGGCCGTCATCCTGCAGATCACAATGAGGAAATGAGCATTCTTAAATAGGCAGGCCATCACTCTGCAGATCACAATGAGGAAATGAGCATTCTTAAATAGGCCGGCCGTCATCCTGCAGATCACAATGAGGAAATGAGCATTCTTAAATAGGCCGGCCGTCATCCTGCAGATCACAATGAGGAAATGAGCATTCTTAAATAGGCAGGCCATCACTCTGCAGATCACAATGAGGAAATGAGCATTCTTAAATAGGCCGGCCGTCATCCTGCAGATCACAATTTTGAAATGAGCATTCTTAAATAGGCAGGCCATCACTCTGCAGATCACAATGAGGAAATGAGCATTCTTAAATAGGCAGGCCGTCATCCTGCAAGCTCACAATGAGGAAACAAGTGTTCCTAAACAGGCTGGCCGTCACCCAGGAAGCTGGCAATGAGGAAATGGATGTTCCAAAACAGGCCGGCCGTCATCCTGTGAGCTTACAATGAGGAAACGAGCATTCCTAAAATAGGCCAACCATCACCCTGAGAGCTCTTATTTGCTGAATTAGGCTAGTTTCACACTTGCGTTTTTTTCCTTCAGTCGCAATCTGCCGTTTTGGAAAACAGCGGAATCCACTAACGGATTTCGCTGCTTCCCATAGACTTGTATGGACGACGCATTGCGCCGGCCGACGCTGTGTTGTATCCGCCTGGCGGAAAGAACACAGCATGTAGTGTTTTTCTGCGCTTCCCTGAGCATCAAAAAAAGGCAATGTGCAGGATTCCGTCGGTGTCCGTCATTTTTATAATGGAAGCCTATGGTGGCGGAATCCGTCGGAATCCGTCATTTGACGGACTCCTGTGACACATCCGTTTTTACACAACTGCGCATGCTCAGTTGAGTAACTGTTGAAAAAAAAGGTACAACGGATTCCGTTGTTTTGCAGCATCCGTCGCATCAGTTGTGCCACTATATGCAACGCATCCGTTACATCTTCTGCGGCATCACATATAAATTAGCCATATGGTGGGAAGAAATGTGAGTGGAGCAGAGCAGGGAGGTCATCACTCTGCCCCTTATGAAACGCGGAGGTGGGGAGGACACGGCATCCGGCAGGGAAAAGTAGGTTCTGAAGATTGCCGGAGGCCAATGACCTAGAGGGGATCACCCGGAGCTACTTACACCCAGGGCCATGATAAGACACCAGCATTTTTTTTTTTAAACTCCATTTCCCTTTGTTGAGCCAAGTAATTTGCCGGCAATTTTATTTAAGGGGAAGTGGAGTGGACGGGGGGGGGGGGGGGGAGGGGGAATTCAATACAAGAGCGCTGCAGAGGCAGGGAAGCTCTAATCTCCTCCTGGCCCAGACAGAAGAAAATATCTGCAAAATGCAAATGGTGCAGGATCTGTGATGACATTAACCCCATGTGACCTGTGTGGGAGGAGCCAGGAGATAAAGGAGAAGTCGTAGAAGATAAGGACACGTGACAGGTAATGGGGGAAGAGGAAAATACAGGGGGTGCAGGATGTGACAGTGGTATGACATGCTGCAGATTTCAAAAGTGCTGCAGTTGTCAAATTCAGTCAGAAAAAAATCTAGTGATGTGTATGAGAATTCTGAAATCTCATAGCTTTTGCTGGTACTGTAAAATGCTGATTCTTTTCTGCAGAAACAAACCACAAAACAAAAGCCCCTGCTTGTTAACATACCCCTTGGTATGGTTCAAATAAACAAGGTAAAAATAAGCAGCAGTGCATGAGATTTCAGAAATCTCTTTTCTTTCCTGGTATTGTAAAGTGCAGCGTTTAGTGATGGGCGATCTCGATCTGTAAAGATTGAGGATTGTACCGATCACATAGTGATCGTGTACACAATCCCGATCAGAAGCTTTCCTGGGAAGCTCGTGTTACAGATCGGGACCAGATCTGGTCCAAGGGCTGTAAAAAAAATATTAAAAAAACATTGTCATTATACTTATAGGTCCCGCGACGCGTCCTGCAGACCCGCTGAGCCGCTGTCTCCCGGTCGCTCCTACTTCCCAGTCCAATCATTGCTGAGCACCGGGATAAAGGACCTTCTGTAATGTCATGGCCATGTAATATTACAATTCTACGATTTTGACACATTTCTGGCGCCCGTTTTTCAAAAGTAAAAGAACGCTGCTAGTGATGGGCGATCCCCCCCCGATGGTCGGGATCGGGAGCCTCACCCGATCGATTTGTAAAGATTGGGATCAGGATCGAGATAACACGATCTTGCATCCGATCACCTACAGTTAGGTCCAGAAATATTTGGACAGTGACACAAGTTTTGTTATTTTAGCTGTTTACAAAAACATGTTCAGAAATACAATTATATATATAACTAGAAGGTGGCCCGATTCTAACGCATCGGGTAGTCTAGAATGTGTATGTTTGTTAGCAGATTGAATAATCTATATATATAATTGCCCTCCACCAGCATCAGCCTCTCTCCTTCCAGCCTCCCCCAGCATCAGCCTCCGCCAGCATCAGCCTCTCTCCTTCCAGCCTCCCCCAGCATCAGCCTCCCTCTCCCAGCCTTCCCCAGGATCAGCCTCTCTCCTCCCAGCCTCCGTCCTCCCAGCCTTCCCCAGCATCAGCTTTCCCCTCCCAGCCTCCCTCAGCATCAGCCTTCCCCAGCATCAGCCTCTCTCGTCCCAGCCTCAGCCTTTCTCCTTCCAGCCTCCCCCAGCAACAGCCTCTCTCCTTCCAGCCTCCCTCAGCATCAGCCTCCCTTTCCCAGCCTTCCCGAGGATCAGCCTCTCTCCTCCCAGCCTCCTTCCTCCCAGCCTCCCCTTCCAAGCCTCCCTCAGCATCAGCCTTCCCCTCCCAGTCTCCCCAAGCATCAGCCTCCCCAAGCATCAGCCTCCACCAGCATCAGCCTCTTTCCTTCCAGCCTCCCCCAGCATCAGCCTCCCCAAGCATCAGCCTCCCCCAGCATCAGCCTCCCTCGTCCCAGCCTCCCCCAGCATCAGCCTCCCCCTCCCAGCCTCCCCCAGCATCAGCCTCTCTCCTCCCAGCATCAGCCTCTCTCATCCCAGCATCAGCCTCTCTCCTCCCAGCATCAGCCTGTCCTCTCTGTCCCCAGCATCAGCCTCTCTCCTCCCAGCCTTCCCCAGCATCAGCCTCTGTCCTCCCAGCCTCCCCCAGCATCAGCCTCTCTTCTTCCAGCCTCCCCCAGCATCAGCCACTCTCCTTGCAACCTCCCCCAGCATCAGGCTCCCTCTCCCAGCCTTCCCCAGGATCAGCCTCTCTCCTCCCAGCCTCCGTCCTCCCAGCCTTCCCCAGCATCAGCTTTCCCCTCCCAGCCTCCCTCAGCATCAGCCTTCCCCAGCATCAGCCTCTCTCCTCCCAGCCTCAGCCTCTCTCCTTCCAGCCTCTCCCAGCATCAGCCTCTCTCCTTCCAGCCTCCCTCAGCATCAGCCTCCGTTTCCCAGCCTTCCCCAGGATCAGCCTCTCTCCTCCCAGCCTCCTTCCTCCCAGCCTCCTTTAGCATCAGCCTTCCACTCCCAGTCTCCCCCAGCATCAGCCTCCGTTTCCCAGCCTTCCCCAAGATCAGCCTCTCTGCTCCCAGCCTCCTCCAGCACGCCGTGCTCCTCTGCCGACACTCACACACCCGATCGCATCCACTCACACACACCCGATCGCATCCACTCACACACACCCGATCGCATCCACTCACACACACCCGATCGCATCCACTCACACACACAGACACTGACGATATCGCACATACGCGCTCACATTCACAACATCCGGAGATACCACATGCTTCTGGCCATGTGATCCTCCGGCAGGTCCTGAAAGCTCACACACAGCACAGTATCGCGGCCGAGAAGCAAGCGATATCCCAGGATGTTGTGAGTATGTGAGTGTGATGAGTGAGTGTGATGTGTGTGTGTGTGTGTGTGTGTGAGTGTGTACTCACCTGTGGCTCCGTGTCAGTTGGGGGAATGCGTGCGGGGTGCGGGGCCAGAGCGAGCGTGCATTGCGTGAGGGGGGCGGGGCCTGCAGAGAGCCGGGGCGAGAGGCCAATCCGTGTGGGGGGGCGGGGCCATGGCGAACCCAGCGGCCAATCAGCTTTGTGTCACCGTAAGGACATGTCACCGTGACACAATTTTGGAGCATGACAGACAGACAGACAGACAGAATAAGGCAATTATATATATAGATATGGGCTGAAAGTGCACACTCCCAGCTGCAATATGAGAGTTTTCACATCCAAATCGGAGAAAGGGTTTAGGAATCATAGCTCTGTAATGCATAGCCTCCTCTTTTTCAAGGGACCAAAAGTAATTGGACAATGGACTTTAAGGGCTACAATTAACTCTGATTACAGGTTAACGAGGGAGACGCCTTCAAAGAAGTAGTTAAAAGGTCTGGGGTTGATTACAGGTGTGTGGTTTTGCATTTGGAAGCTGTTGCTGTGACCAGACAACATGCGGTCTAAGGAACTCTCAATTGAGGTGAAGCAGAACATCCTGAGGCTGAAAAAAAAGAAAAAATCCATCAGAGAGATAGCAGACATGCTTGGAGTAGCAAAATCAACAGTCGGGTACACTCTGAGAAAAAAGGAATTGACTGGTGAGCTTGGGAACTCAAAAAGGCCTGGGCGTCCACGGATGACAACAGTGGTGGATGATCGCCGCATACTTTCTTTGGTGAAGAAGAACCCGTTCACAACATCAACTGAAGTCCAGAACACTCTCAGTGAAGTAGGTGTATCTGTCTCTAAGTCAACAGTAAAGAGAAGACTCCATGAAAGTAAATACAAAGGGTTCACATCTAGATGCAAACCATTCATCAATTCCAAAAATAGACAGGCCAGAGTTAAATTTGCTGAAAAACACCTCATGAAGCCAGCTCAGTTCTGGAAAAGTATTCTATGGACAGATGAGACAAAGATCAACCTGTACCAGAATGATGGGAAGAAAAAAGTTTGGAGAAGAAAGGGAACGGCACATGATCCAAGGCACACCACATCCTCTGTAAAACATGGTGGAGGCAACGTGATGGCATGGGCATGCATGGCTTTCAATGGCACTGGGTCACTTGTGTTTATTGATGACATAACAGCAGACAAGAGTAGCCGGATGAATTCTGAAGTGTACCGGGATATACTTTCAGCCCAGATTCAGCCAAATGCCGCAAAGTTGATCGGACGGCGCTTCATAATACAGATGGACAATGACCCCAAGCATACAGCCAAAGCTACCCAGGAGTTCATGAGTGCAAAAAAGTGGAACATTCTGCAATGGCCAAGTCAATCACCAGATCTTAACCCAATTGAGCATGCATTTCACTTGCTCAAATCCAGACTTAAGACGGAAAGACCCACAAACAAGCAAGACCTGAAGGCTGCGGCTGTAAAGGCCTGGCAAAGCATTAAGAAGGAGGAAACCCAGCGTTTGGTGATGTCCATGGGTTCCAGACTTAAGGCAGTGATTGCCTCCAAAGGATTCGCAACCAAATATTGAAAATAAAAATATTTTGTTTGGGTTTGGTTTATTTGTCCAATTACTTTTGACCTCCTAAAATGTGGAGTGTTTGTAAAGAAATGTGTACAATTCCTACAATTTCTATCAGATATTTTTGTTCAAACCTTCAAATTAAACGTTACAATCTGCACTTGAATTCTGTTGTAGAGGTTTCATTTCAAATCCAATGTGGTGGCATGCAGAGCCCAACTCACGAAAATTGTGTCACTGTCCAAATATTTCTGGACCTAACTGTATATCGGGCTTTACAGGTATGGGATGGGGCGGGGGGCTGTAAAATAAAGAATATAGGTAATAATAAACATTGTCATTATACTTACAGGTCCCAGGTAGCGTCCTGCAGACTCTGTATCCCGGTCACTTCTGCTTGATCATTGCTGTGCCCCTGGGTTAATGGACCTTCCGTGATGTCATGGCCATGGGAACAGTCAGGTGTGAATTTTGTATTACCTCGTTAGTTACAGACTGGTCACATGACTATGACGTCATCAAAGGTCCAGTTAAGTGATTGTCACTGTGGAGTGTCGCATCGCATCACAGCGCACAATCTCCCGACAGGAGCGATCAGCTGCATGTATTTCCATGCAGCTCAGGCACTCCTGTCCTGAGAGTGTCTTTACCTGACTGGCGATCAAATACAGAGGGAACCCCTACATTTATTTTTAATTATTTTTTTAAATAATTTAAAAAAAAAAATGGGCTTCCCTGTATTTTAATTGCCAGCCAAGGTAAAGCCAGGCAGATGGGGTGGCAGCCCATAGTCGTCCGCTTTTTCTGAGCTGAGAATCAACGCATCAATTGTTTTGTGGTAGTGTCATCAGCGTGTCTAAATAGGCTATTACACGACTACCGATTGCTTTTCATGTAGCTATTCAGTGATCAGTTAGTGGCCACTATCCGGCTGTCTAAATGCTGCCTATGTGTCCATGCAGGTTTTTGAGGCCTGGTCCAATTGTCTGAATAAATTATTTAATTAAGGACAGCCCAGGACTCTATGTAGGACCTCAATGCTGGCGCGTGTGCATGACGTAGGATGAGTCATGCACCCCAGCTTCAGAAGAAGGAGGACAAAGATGGCCGAAAGAAGAGGCGCCGCACCCAGACAACGAAGCCACCCATCAGACTCGTCTGCACCGTACCGACCATTTAGGTGAGTATTATAAAGTAATTTTTACGTTCTACACAACGGCCTGGTCTCTTATATACAGCATGTTAGAATGCTGTATATAAGAGTTTGCCGCCCCCATGCCAGCAGCCGGGCTGCTCGGATCCGCAGTGGCTCGAGGGGTCTCCGGATCCGGGGGTCGTGCGGCCACTCAAATGAAGGGGGTATTTACAGGGGATAGTGTTGGAGTTTGTGACGCCACCCGTGGTTTGTGGTAATTTGGAGTACCACTGCTGCAGTTGGGAGTACCCGGGGTTGGTGGTATGGGGCAGCCAGGTGTTAGAACCCTCCACGGGTAGGGGGGATGCCCCGGGACTCGGTGATGGTGTTCAGGGAGTGCCGTGGGGAGCGCAGGGGGTCACTTGCGTACTCACTCAGTCCATAAAGCTGACACCGACAACTGGATAAACCAAAGTTCTGGACACCGCTGCCACTGAGGGGAGCTAGTTCGGGTCCCGTCCCCGATGGTGTTGCCTGGTGATCGGTGACCTTCCTCCTTGTACTAAGTTACTTCTCTGTTGGTCCCGGTAGTATAGAACTAGCCGGGTCCCGCTCCCCAGTATGGCTAACTGTGGGAGCTTGCTCTCAGGGTTCACGCTTGAGATTTTCTGGACCATTTTGGTGGAAAGTCCTATCCCCCTCATTGCGCTAGTACCCCAATTCTGGAGCGGGTGGAGAATGGATCTTGAAGGCTTCGTTCTCGTCAGGTCAATTGTCAGGTTGCTTGAAGCTACTCCCTGACCTAGGGTACACGTACCGCGTCGTGCCCTGGTCCCAGCCCGGTGATGGTGCAAGGCCGCCGGCTGTCCTCCGCGACAGTTCTGTGCCCCTTGCCACAATCCCCTGCGACCGGTGGTGCAGCTCCTCTAGGCCTAGACCACCATCTGCTACCTAGACATTTCCTAGGATCCCTGCTCCTGACCTCCTCTTTTTCACTTCCAGCACAACACTTTCCTACTCCTGACACTCCTGACCTCCTCTTACCAACCCCCCAAGTGGGCGACCCTATTCCACTCAGGCCGTCCTCTGGTGTGTCTGGTAGATGTGGTGCAGAGTGTATCTAGGATTTAATTAGGTGATGTAGGCAACACCATGTAGTTGGGGACCCATAACCAAGAGGGAGGTGGCTATTGCATGGGAGGGCAGATTGTACAATACCCTGTGATGACCTGATAGTCCAGGGGCGTCACAAGAGCCCACTGGTGGTGGCCGCAGCTTATAGTCACCAAATCTGGTGACATGTTCCCTTTAAGTCTTGGACTTGCCAATGTTCCATTTGCAGCAGATGAGTCCGGTGACAACCGGTGCCTGACAACATGCAAATGTGCCAGCTTAACTGGAATGATCTGTGTGACAATGGGACATTGTTGGAAAACTGTCACTGCTGCATTGATTCATGTGAAACCTTCTGGAATCAAGTATCTGTAATAAAGTACATTTCAATTTGTTTCAATCCATTGTGAGCTCCATTAGCTTTCTTCCCTTTCTGGTCCCATGCTAAAGTAGTGTACTTCTGCCGTATTGAAATTAAAATATGGTTTCCGCAGTAGTGTGGAGATCTGGTGGTGACACCCACATCATATGTTGCCTATAGCAGTGGCCAAATAAACTGGAGATCAAAATCAGAAAACACCACACAATTTCTTAAATTTTAAGGTCATTGGTTTGTGCAGCCCTATGTGATTATATCCTAACATGAGGAAACTAGCAGTATTTTAAGCTTATTTCATAAATTTAATTTTTTCAAAAGCACATAATAAAAATGTAAATGAGGTAAATGAAAAAGAACACTGATCAAAATTAGAGAACACTTTCAGATACCTTCAAGTTATTGGTGCTAATCTGGCACCTGGTGCTAATTTCCTTAATTATCTAACAAACCCTATTTAACTGGCAGCCTAAAGGCCCCGTCACACTAAGCAACATCGCTAGCAACATCGCTGGTAACGAACAACTTTTGTGACGTTGCTAGCGATGTTGCTGTGTGTGACATCCAGCAACAACCTGGCCCCTGCTGTGAGGTCGTTGGTTGTTGCTGAATGTCCTGGGCCATTTTTTAGTTGTTGCTGTCCTGCTGTGAAGCACAGATCGCTGTGTGTGACAGCGAGACAGCAACAACTAAATGTGCAGGCAGCAGGAGCCGGCTTCTGCTGAGGCTGGTAACTAATGTAAACATCGGGTAACCAAGAGGCCCTGTCCTTGGTTACCCGATATTTACCTTTGATACCAGCCTCCTCCACTCTCACTGTCAGTGCCGGCTCCTGCTCTGTGCACATGTAGCTGCAGCACACATCAGGTAATTAACCCGATGTGTGCTGTAACTAGGAGAGCAAGGAGCCAGCACTAAGCAGTGTGCGCTGCTCCCTGCTCTGTGCACATTTAGCTGCAGCACACATCAGGCAATTAACCCGATGTGTGCTGTAACTAGGAGAGCAAGGAGCCAGCGCTCAGTGTGCGCTGCTCCCTGCTCTGTGCACATTTAGCTGCAGCACACATCGGGTTAATTAACCTGATGTGTGCTGTAACTAGGAGACTGGGGGCTGGTCACTGGTTGCTGGTGAGCTCACCAGCAACTCGTGTAGCCACGCTCCAGCGATCCCTGCCAGGTCAGGTTGCTGGTGGGATCGCTGGAGCGTCGCAGTGTGACATCTCACCAGCAACCTCCTAGCAACTTACCAGCGATCCCTATCGTTGTTGGGATCGCTGGTAAGTTGCTTAGTGTGACTGGACCTTAACTTTCCCGTTTGCACTGACTTTGCCAAAGTGGTGTGCGGTTCCAAATTGAATGAAGTACTCCGGCAGCAGGTTATCCAGATGAAGGCCAAACGGGTAACCTTATCAGCCATAGCAAGAGAACTTGGTCGTTCCAAGTCTGTGATTTCGAGACTATCGCATCTTTACAACATCACAAACTCTTTCAAGTACCCCAAGAAGTCTGGTCGCCCTGAAAAGACAAATGCAAGAGATGACAGGATAATGCAGAGAATCTCTATGGGTAATCGTTTCAACACTGCAGCTTGAATTGCTCGGCAGTTCAGCACTAAACAGGGTAAGGATCTGTCACATCATACAGTGTCACAGCGTTTAAGAGCATTTGGACTGAAAACCTCTCATTAGCATAAACAAAATCAAAAGGCTAGACTCACCTTTGGTGAAGACATGTTGTGTGGACAGAGGAGAAGTCATCCACAGTTAATTTTAGTGATGAAAGCAAGTTTTATTTATATGGGTCTGATGGGAAACATTATGTTTGTCAACAAAGTGGGGAAAGACTGAACCCAAAATGTGTTAAGGAGTTAGTGAAAGGTGGTGGAGGAAGGGTCATAGTTTGGAGAATGTTTTCTGCAGCAGGAGTTGGACCTCTCATACAGCTACATGGCAGAGTGAATGCAAGTGTGTATCAGAACCTTCTTCAACAACACGTGGTTCCTTACTTGCATCCATCACTCAATCAGCTAGCAATTTTCATACAGGACAATGCCCCCTGTCGCACAGAGAAATGGGTAAAGCAGTTCCTTGAAACAGAAAACATTGAAACAATAAAATAGCCAGCCCAGAGTCCTGATCTAAACCCAGTAGAAAACATCTGGAAAATCCTTGGTGACAAAGTTATGGCCAAGCAACCCACAACAGTCAAAGAAATGTGGAAGAGACTGAAAGAAGAGAGGGCCAAATGTACTTCAGCAGATGTGCTGAAGTAATTCATAGCAAAGGCCTGTACACGTCCTACTGATTGATGACTGTTGTTACTTAGTGATGAAAGCAAGTTTATTTTATTTGGGTCTGATTAGAAACATGTTCACTGACAAACTGGGGAAAGACTGAACCCAAAGTGTGTTCAGAAGTCAGTGAAAGGTGGTGGAGGAAGTGTCATGGTTTGGGGAATGGTTTCTGCAGCAGGAGTTGGACTTCTCCTACAGCTACATGGCAGAGTGAATGCAAGTGTGTATCAGAACCTTCTTCAACAACACGTGGTTCCTTTCTTGCGTTTATCACTCAATCAGCCAGCAATTTTCATGTAGGACAATGCCCCCCCTCACACAGCAAAGTCCTTGAAACAGAAAACATTGAAACAATGACATGGCCAACCCAGAGTCCTGATATAAACCCTATAGAAAACCTCTGGAAAATTCTTGGTGACAAAGTTATGGCCAAGAAACCCAAAACAGTAAAAGAACTGTGCAAGAGACTGGAAGAAGAGTGGGCCAAAATCACACCAGAGCATTGTGAGAGACTAGTGATGTCCTGTGGACGCAGATGTGTTGAAGTCATTCAAAGTAAAGACCTGAACACTTCCTACTGATTGGTGACTGTCGTTACCTTCTAAAAATGTAGTTATGATCTTTCTCAGTGCTACAGTCATTGCTGTTCTCTAATTATGATCATCACACTTTGGGGTAAAATAAAGGTTTTATGTTGATAAACTTTGTATCTTTTGTAAAACACTGTTCTAGTGGCATGGTGCACCCCTTACAAAAAAACCTTCAAATGTTGATCAATGTAGATTAAATTATTTCTGAAAAAAGCAAATGACCATACATTGTTCTCTAATTTTGATCTCCAGTGTATATTCAAAGAATCAGTTTAACTAATGGAATCCTTTGAAGGGAACCTGTAGGTCTGCCCCGACACTGTGTCTGACTGTCGGATCTATAAGTCAAAGTGTTCTGACAGGCTTACATCCGCCACTCACAATGCTTTGAGCGGTAACTATAGTAACTGACTTTATTAAAGGGACAGTCACAGGATGACTGTTCACACCAAGTACAGGCGCTCGTGCCTCATGGTGGGCTAATCATTTATGTACATCTTCTTTGCTTTTTTTCCTTCAATCTCCACCCTCCTGTCTTCTGTAATTGACAGCTCTGGTTTCATAGATTAGAGAAAGGAGGAGATAGGGTCCTGTTACACGTAGCGATGCACCAACGATCCGACCAGCGGGATCGCTGGTGCGTCGCTACATGGTCGCTGGTGAGCTGTCAATCATGCAGATCTCTACAGCGATCAGAGATCAGCCATCAGCAACCCATGTAATGATGGCTCCCTTACCTGCTTTGCACTCCGGAGCTCTCAGCTGCAGCTTGGTCTGATCTCAGAGTTTGCAGGACTGCACCGCGAGCGCCGAGTGATTGATTCCCCGGCGATTGCAGTTCAGTTCATGACAGCTGTGGATATGCCGGGCTGATCTCCGGAGTTCAGGTGAGAGCACCAGAGATCAAACCGGCATGTCTTCAGCTGTCATGAACTGAACCGCAATCGCCGGGGAAATCAATCACGCGGCGCTCGCGGTGCAGTCTAGGCTGCACTCCGGAGCTCAGGTGAGAGCTCCAAAGTGCATTGCAGGTTCCTCCGATAGCCAGTGCGATGCTGGGAGCTCGTTGGTCTCCCGCCGTCAAACACGCCGATGCGTGCTGCATCGCGGGAGACCAACGAGCAAAAAATGGTCCTGATCGTTTTGTCACGATCAGCGACCTCACAGCAGGGGCCCGATTGCTGCTACTTTTCACACACAGCGAGATCTGTGACGTTTCAGCGATCTTGCTAGCGATCTCGCTGTGTGCGACGGGGGCTATAGATGGAAAACCAGCAGGTGGGAAGCCTTATATAAATGATTAGCCCTGCCATGATGTACAAGTGCCTGTACTTTGTGTGAACAGTCATCCTGTGCTGATAGTATCCTTAACCTGCAGATTAACCCCATATCTGCAGATAAATCGTGTTAGCTGACATAACAGGTTAACATGAAAATAGCAAAACTGCATACCATGACCATGTGCACTCCAGAAATTCATCATAATTTACAGCATGAAAGTGATGTAAATTACTACAGTAATGTTCTCCAGTCTCTGATTAGAGTAACATCTATTGCTCTGGCACACAAGATGAAAGATGACCCAAACTCATTGAATAGGTGCTAGCACCTTCATTAATTTGGTTTATCTTACTCTACCGCTCCCTTCATTAAAACTGACATACAAAACATCAGTCGTAATTAATCAGAGCTATAGATCGAGTGTTTAATCCCTGAACTTGTGGTAAGAACAAAATGAGCCAAAACAAAATTCTTGTCTATCTATGCCATTTCAAATGGTTATATATAGCAAAAAAGCATATTATATGGTGTCACATCTTACCTGCTTACAGGAGATTGGGTGTAAGGCCAGAGTCACACTTGCGTATGACTCGGCGAGTCTTGCATCGGGATCACCCCCGGGGCGGCCGCACACTCTCGGACAGGAGCTTCTCAGCTGCATGTATTTCTATGCAGTTAACCCGCTCCTGTCCGAGAGTGTGAGGCCGCCCCGGGGGTGATCCCGATGCAAGACTCGCCGAGTCATATGCAAGTGTGACTCTGGCCTAACAGTTAAACCAAAACTCCTGCTTTTTTTTTTCTTTATGTGACCGCTGGAGTTGTGCTTTAAGGCCAGAGTCACACTTGCAAGTGCCTCACGTAACTCGCACGAGTCTCGCATCCTATCACCCGGCACAGCCACACACTCTCTGGACAGGAGCGTCTCAGCTGCATAGAAATACATGCAGCAGACCCGCTCCTGTGAGGAGAGTGTGCAGCCTTGCCGAGTGATATGATGTGAGACTCGCCCGAGATAAACGCGAGGCACTCGCAAGTGTGACGTCGGCCTGAGGCTATGTGCGCACTTTGTGTCGAGGTAGTTGCAGTTCTAAACACATCCTCTGGCAGAAATGGTTTTTGCCAAAGTTGGTTTTGACCACAAAGCGTGCGTATTTACCGTGTTTTGCCGCGTTTTAGCGCGATTTACATGCTTTTCCATTGCTTAAAGTCAGATGCGTTTTGAATACAAAGACAACACTAAATAAAGTTTAATCATTCAAACACTATGGAAAAACGGAAAAAAATGATAACAAATATCAAAATTATTATCAATCAAAAATTGGCTTTTTTTTATTAAAATGATAAGTTTGTGATAATAATTATGCACAAAATTACATTTATTTATGGATTTTCTTAAAAATAATTGTCGGACTGTGTGTGTGTGTAAAAGGACATATGCCATTAATATTTTGCCAAAAATACATGCAATAAATTGGTCCTAAACGCATGTTTTCAGCATCAAAAAAGCATGTAAAAAGCAAGAATTTTGATGTTGCTTGCGTTTTGCAACTTCTCATTGACTTTAATGTTAGCAAAACGCTGCCCAAATGGCAAAAACAGTTGACATGCTGCTTTTTTAAACGCTGAGTTTTTGCCCAAAAATATGCAAATTAAACGCTGCGTTTTTAACAGCAAAATGCGCAGAATAAATCCCCATTTCCCATAGACTTTGCTTGAAAATCAAAATGCATGCCTTTTGGCATTAAAACGCTGCAGTTAAAAACGCTGCGGAAACGCAGGTAAAAACGCAAAGTGCGCACATAGCCTAAATCTAACTCCCTCGCCCTAGTCTTATACTCAACCTTCAGTGTCTTCATCTGTTCTCTGTGACCTGCAGCATTGACTAACATTAGGCAGAGTGCAACCCAATTTTTTATTGGATTGCACTTGTCCGATCCATATGCTTGTGTGATCTCGGCCTATGTAAAAGACACATGTACTGTATATTCATCAAATTCAACCTTTTTCTCAACAATTTGGTATAACCATCCATTCCATTTAAGTAACAAGACTGATGGCATTTCTTAAGGCCCCTTTCACACATCTGTTTCTTGCCATCAGTCACAATCCGTCGAATTTTAAAAAAAACGGAGCCAGCGACTGATGCTGCTGGATCCATTTTTTTCTCATTGACTTGTATTAGCGACGGATTGCGATGGATGGCCTCATGTGTCATCTATTGTTCGACGGATCCGTAGAAAATGTTTGTCCATTGGACGCAGACGACAGCCACGGTAACGTTTTTTGTGTACGTCGAAAAAACAGATAGCGTCGGATCCGTCGCTGTCTGTCGTCGTCGTTTGGCAGAATGAATCTATGGGCACAGGATCCGTCATCATGCGTCAAATGACAGAATCCGGCGACAGATCCGTTTTTTGTAACCGAGCATGCTCAGATGGGGTGTAAATTCGCTGCTGGTCAAAAAAAGTCTCTCTCTCTCTTTTTCTCTTTCTCTCTCTCGATATAGGTTTTCAATAGCAAATAACCTTTGGCCTGAAAAAACTGGCATGATGGATGCATTTTTTTACAGGGATCCATCGCGTTAGTTTTTCTACAATCTGCGATGGATCCGTCAAGAAAATGGATTGTGACTGATGGCAAAAAACTGATGTGTGAAAGGGGCCTAACACGTACGCGTGAACAGGTGCATAGTGAACATGAAATGTACAAATAAAGAGACCGTTGCACTCTGCCATGCTTACATATGTTAACAATGAATATAGGAATATGAACATGCATTATTGCCAAAAAAATGCATAGAAAAATTTAGATACTTAGCATATTAAAAAGGCTGGTTTTATATGAGCCCAACAGCCAATTTCAAGACGTATCTCTTATATTGTGTCACTGTCTACATTAATACCTCCCTTTGGGTTAAAAACCTCCAATATAAGGGTGGAAAGGAACCTGCTAATACATAATTAAAATCACCTAAAGGCCCCGTCACACGCTACGATATATCTAACGATATGTCGTCCGGGTCAAAGAATTTGTGACGCACATCCGGCATCGTTAGAGATGTCGTAGTGTATGACACCTCCAAACGACTGTTAACGAGCAAAAATACTCATCTTATCGTTGCTCGTTGACATGTCATTCATTTTCATAATGCCGTTCCTCCTTCTGCGCGCCGGTTGTTCGTCGTTCCTGAGGCAGCAGACATCGCTACGTGTGACACCCCGGGAACGATGAACATAGCTTACCTGCATCCTGCCGGCAATGAGGAAGGAAGGAGGTGGGCGGGGTGTTCCGGCCACTCATCTCCGCCCCTCCGCTTTTATTGGGCAGACGCTGTGTGACGTCGCTGTGATGCCGAACGTCCCATCCCCTTCAGGAAGAAGATGTTCGCCACCCACAGCGACGTCGTTAGGGAGGTAAGTGCATGTGACAGGGGTTAACGACATTGTGCGCCACGGGAAACAAATTGCCCGTGACGCACAAACGACGGGGGTGGGTGCGATCGCTCATGCACGATATATCGTAGCGTGTAACGCCGCCTTTAGGCTGATGAGGAGGAGTGCTCAATCAGAAGGCATAAATGTAGTTTTGGCGTTTGGAATTTTTTACCAGTATGTCATAAGTCGTGAAGGTGTTGATGATATAACTTTCATTACAAAATATTCTGTTTTACTCAAATTGGTTTATGGAAAAAATGAGTACACCCCAGATCACAAACTACTACATCTAGTGTTTTGTATGGCCACTATGATTTTGAGTACCAAATCCTGTAGGCGTGGAACAAAAAAGTTATAGTTACATAGCTTTATAGGTTGAAAAAAGACCGAGGTCCATCTAGTTGAAACCATTAAGCTACTCTCTAAAACATAACATTTATTATATTTATATTAAAATACTATAGCAATCAATACAAGATTGGAAAAATTTCCAGATATATCAAAAAACATCAACGTCGTGATTAGTGATAGTTCAGTGAAATCCTAATATAGGTCAGTGGGCAAGGGGTGTACACCACCAGTTGTATTTAATTAGGTATATAGTTATGATAAACTAAGGGGGTCTAAATACTCCCTGATATTAACCCTACCTGGCAACGGAGGTCAATCACACCTTAATTTTTTGGGTGCCCCCCGTTCCTCGGCGGCTATCCCTAATTGCCCCTGTCACTATACTAATAATAATCTTATTAACCCACCACCAGGAAATGTGCTGGAGTGCAGATTCAGTCATATGTCATAATAATTTCAATACACAGGATTATGTCCAAATTTCATGTAAATACTTGAAATTACAATTCTCAGTCTAGAAATTAGCCTGTGCGGCTGTACAACTGAGAACATACATAAATTAATGGGTCTAATCAGAATGATGGACCTATGGTCCCGGTACTTATCCTGCCAGGACTAGCTTGATCGCAGCTTGATCCCGACGCGTTTCCCCCCAACGTCTTGGGGTTCATCAGGGGATATCAGTATATCAAATTATTTTTAATTAATTTGGGCCATCAATCTCCTCATCATATCAATCCATGTATCAGGAATTCTGTATAGTCCTCATATGGTTCAGTCATGATATGGATTGGATACAGCAGTGAAACGTTGCCATTGCAGGCACTCACTAGCTGCAGAGTCCTCTAGAGTATTGCTGCTGGGGGCGCTTATACTATCTATATTGAATATCAGATGTTGGGGGGTTACAAAACTCCAATAGAACTCTGACTGAACCATATGAGGACTATACAGAATTCCTGATACATGGATTGATATGATGAGGAGATTGATGGCCCAAATTAATTAAAAATAATTTGATATACTGATATCCCCTGATGAACCCCAAGACGTTGGGGGGAAACGCGTCGGGATCAAGCTGCGATCAAGCTAGTCCTGGCAGGATAAGTACCGGGACCATAGGTCCATCATTCTGATTAGACCCATTAATTTATGTATGTTCTCAGTTGTACAGCCGCACAGGCTAATTTCTAGACTGAGAATTGTAATTTCAAGTATTTACATGAAATTTGGACATAATCCTGTGTATTGAAATTATTATGACATATGACTGAATCTGCACTCCAGCACATTTCCTGGTGGTGGGTTAATAAGATTATTATTAGTATAGTGACAGGGGCAATTAGGGATAGCCGCCGAGGAACGGGGGGCACCCAAAAAATTAAGGTGTGATTGACCTCCGTTGCCAGGTAGGGTTAATATCAGGGAGTATTTAGACCCCCTTAGTTTATCATAACTATATACCTAATTAAATACAACTGGTGGTGTACACCCCTTGCCCACTGACCTATATTAGGATTTCACTGAACTATCACTAATCACGACGTTGATGTTTTTTGATATATCTGGAAATTTTTCCAATCTTGTATTGATTGCTATAGTATTTTAATATAAATATAATAAATGTTATGTTTTAGAGAGTAGCTTAATGGTTTCAAATTGATCCTCTAAATTATTAATTGAAATTGGTCCATCTAGTTGAACCTTTCTACGAGTTGATGGAAAAATAAGAAAAAAATTATGGTTCTTGGAAAAAGTGAAGGAAAAAACTAAATCTTAAACACGAAAATTAGCCAACATGTGAAGGGCTTAATAAACGACATTCTCTATTCTAATTCTGACCCCAGTTCTGTCTTTCCAGACACTTTCACAATCTGAGAATACCATTTAAGAAGAGCAATATGCCGTAATCATCATTTTTCCCTAGATGCTGAATTATTTAGTGAGGCAAAGTTCAGACAGCAACACAAAATCAGTGACAATCTGTCCAGAGTAAAGTTATACAGAGTAATGTTATCGTATAATATCCTCCTGTCTCTATGCTATTCACCATAAGGTAGAACATTCTATATATGGGGAATTGTAGAAAGAAATGACATTGTAACCCATCAGAAGCAGGAGGCTATACGAAAGAGCTGAGGAATGCATGTGGCTCCATACACAAAGCTATGAGATCACTGAGAATTGGCTGCAGAATACTGTCAGATTGGTGACCTGTGTGCAGACATTTCAGATTGCTGCAGTACACAGGACCTTGGCTCTCATTATTACTAATCATTTTTACACTCCTGATTAGGTCTAGTTTTATGGCTTAAATTCTTCTCTTTGCCCAGTAGCCCTTAGGTCAAAGTTCTTCAGCAAAAATCCCCATCTGTTACAGTTTTCCATTGGTTTTATCATACATCCAAGCAGATCTTCTGCTCTTCCAAACTTTACAGGAAAAATAAAAAATTAGATAAAGGAACAGTAAATATTCATTTCCCCAGTAAAGGGAAATTAATATTCACTGCTCCCCACGCCCATAATCCTGCCCCCCTTTTGGCGCGGCATCAGTGATAGTAAAAATCTTCACTGTCACTTACTATCACTGACCTGAGTGCCAAGAGGTGGGCAGAATTATGGGCATGGGGACCAGTGAATATTAATTTCTCCTTAATTGGGAAATTAATATTCACTGCTCTTGTCCCTTCCGGCTTCCTGCTGTGGTGACCCTGCTGTTAATTTGGTAATCTCCTAGGCTACCCTACTCAGTTGCCCCAAACAGAAAACTATATACCATGTGCCAATTATAATGATGGTGACATCTTGAGTAACAGAGGGACTTTTGGTTCAGTGTACCCTCTATCCACATGATGATGTATATTTTACATCATATATAGCGCCCCTGAAGCCATCAGGGAGCTACAAGGTACTGCATCTGTGACGCCCTGGACTAGCCAGGTAGTCACGAACACAACATCACACACCCCATCCCCTGGATAGTCTACATCAGTCAAACAAAACCCTTGTTGCCTCCCTCCAGGGTCTGATGTCCACACCAGGTGGGGCGGAGCCAGGCAGTTAGCCCCACCCACGAGGAGTTCACAGGCCTGGAGGCGGGAAAAGCAGTCAGCTTAGGGAATTTCAGTTGAGTTTTGGAGTTCAGTGGAAGTGGAGTGAGGAGTTGAGTTTGGAGTGGAGAAACTGCTAGTGTCTGGGTAGGAGCCCAGGCACTGTCAGCAAGGTCGGCAGATGGTGGTGGCCGTCTGCAGGAGGTGGTGCAAGTCAGCGGAACCGTAGGACCGGGGACGGGCGGTGGCCTGCCGGTACCGAGCCGGGGAGCAGATTTGTACCAAGCACAAAGGCAGGGCCATTGGACCTCGACCAGGCTAGGAGCCACCGACAACGGTCAAATCCGAGAGTGACCAGAACCCCAGGGGTTCCCGAACACCCAAGTCCCGACAGAAGGCAACTGTCCACACAGTGAGGATAAAAAGCCACCGCCATAGGCTAGAGATCCAAGGGCCAGCGCCTGCGGGCAAAATGGGCTCCTTCGGTACATACACGCCAGGGAGCGGACTACCGTTGGGAAACCATCGGAGTCAAGACTTTCTACAAAGGTGCAGGGAAAGACAGCCACCATCAACATGTAAGGGGAGAGCAAAGACACTACAGCCGGCTGCGGGACCTGTCCATCCAGCCGTTTGGTTTACCAGAGACTCTGTGACTCTGTGACTCTGAGTGAGTACAACAGTGCCATCCGGCACCACGCCGTGCTGCCTCCTCAACCCTGCACCCCAGCTACCCTGCCTCCCTGTATCACCACCGGGCCCCGGGATCACCAACCCCTACCCACGGAGGGGGAATCCACATCCTAGCTGCTCCCTGCCATCTCTCCCGGGATCCCCGTCACCAGCAGTGGTGGTGCCCATTATCACCACGACCCGTGGGTGGCGTCACAGACTATCCCCCCAAACAAACCACCACCCTTTTAACTCGTGGATGAGGAGCGCTGCTCGAGTCCCCGGGTCCGGCCCACCGCTCGAGCTACCGAGCAGCAGCAGCAGCCATGGACCCGAGCGTAGTGAGCGCAGCCCCTACGCCCGCGATAACTTGGCGTTATGAACAGGATAGAACCAATCTGCCTACCAGTAGAAGTGCGCCTTGCAGTCCCCGCCGGCGGCGTCCGGCCGAAAAATTTGAAGTTCCGGCATCTTTGGCGCGAAGATTTCCCGCTCGAGCATCTTCCCCGAGCAGGGAGGGTGCGAAAGTGAGGCCCCACCCCCTGAAGAAGGAAGTGCTAGAAAGAACCAAGGGGGGCGGGTGCAGGTGTACCTGATGTAACCGAAGGTATAAAGAGCAGGGACCCCAGGACTCTGCTACACATTCGGTTCCTGGAAGCACAAGCGCCAGTATGTCCATCCCGACCGGCAATGCTGAGATCCCAGAGCCCACGCCAGGAATAGCGGCGTCGGTGGAGGCCCGGACAGCGCAGATGTGCTGCCGCCTGCAAGCCCAGGTCCGGTTCTTAATGGAGCTATGGGTGGCCGAAATGGAGGAAGTAGTGGCGGCCGTGCGGAGACGCGAGGTGGAGACAGTGCTAAAGGAGCGGGTAAGCGACCCACGCCCCTGTGTCCTCGAAGGACCGGTCGCTGCGGCTGAGGGTCCCGGTCTGGGTCCGTTCATCCTGCTGCCTCCCCCGCCATCCGCATCGGTTGTTGCTGCCCCGCCACTAGGTCCGCTGCCCCCAACACCGGTAGCGGAGTTCAACCCGTCCGCCCTAGAGGACCAGCCTGTAGGCGTTACCCGTGAGCGACTCGCACTGATCCCGCTGCCATGGAAGATCCCTCGGGAAGTGCCCGTCCGTGAAAAGAAGCCGTTGGCCCCGGAAGTGGCCGCACCCAAAACAGTCCCGGGCCGGCAGTCCGTCCGGCTACAGAAGAAGTGGGAGCCATGAGCAGGAAGGCCCAGCAGGTGAGGCCTGTTGTCCCTAAACCCCACGCCTCGGCTGAGGCTGCGCCGGGTCGCTGCTGCAAGGCAGCATCCCAGGCCGCATCACCGCAGGACCCCCCAAAGAGGATACCGGTCGTGGCCGGTGTGGGGGAGGTCCAGCGGGGCCTGACCCGAGCGCAGGGGCATGCAGACGCCCCTTACTGGGACAGAGAGCCGACCCAGCTGGGCCGCGAGATTGCCGCCAGAGAGCAGCAGAGGGCTGAAGTGCTGGCACGCACTATAAGAGAGAAGGACAATCTCCGCAATGCCACTTTCCGGGTGCGGGGCCCGATCTACGAGGGCCAGGTCAGACGGTTTGACCCTCAACGTGGATATGGCTTCATCTACAAACCGGGCCTGGAGGCCGAAATATTTGTGGATCGCCGTGATGTGAACTCTCACCTTCCAACGGGCCACTCTGGTCGTGACCTGCAAGCGGGCGACCTGGTGACCTACACCCGACATTGCGGGGAGAGGGGCTGGTTTGCCCTAGATGTGAAGCAGAGGGAAGGCTGCGGTGTCCAGATGCGGTCCCAGTCCCCTCCCCCACCGTACCGTCCGGATGTAGAGTTGGAGGAGGCGTATGAGGAAGGCGACCTCAAGTAAGGCAGCGGTCCTCCGTTGCAACCCAGTTGTCCCCGTTGGGACCATCAGCACCATGTTACCGTTTTAAGTTTTACTGAATGAATAAACACCAATTATCCGAATACGTCACCTGATAACCGTCCGAAAAAGAAGAAAAGTTGTCCCCGTGGGGACTTTATGTGTTTCCACTAACCCCCCTTCCAGAGACAAGGCCGAGAACTTGCAGACCAACCACGAACTTGTGGTCTTGTAAATAATTTGCTGGGCCGTGTTCCATTACTGCCTCCGGAGAGGCAGACTGGAGGAAGGACCCGCAGCAGAGCAGGCTGGGGTCCGGCCACCACCAGGACCGGTGGCCATCCTCCGGGGATCAGAGGTCCCCCTGGACGTGGGGTTCCCTGAAATGACAACCGGGTGCGAGACACCGTACCCGTTGCCGCTTGGGTGACCTGGAACCGAGTTCCTGCTTCCGGACTGGGGAAGAGGGGTGCTGCCCGTTTATTAGGGGCAGCATCAAGGTGTAGGTTACTTGGGTGGGGAAGCGGAAGAACATGGACCCGTCCGTTATTAATAAAAATGTTTTTATATCCGTTAGTAACGTTTAAGAGAAAAGCCTCCCGTAAGGGAAGAATTAAAAAGTATGCTTAATGTTAATGTTTATATGTTTTTCCATGTTAACTTATATTTTTCAGAAATAAAACCGGTGATGGACGGGCAGCCCGCGGACGGTCTGCATTTCACCAAGGGGGAATGTGATGCCCTGGACTAGCCAGGTAGTCACAACATCACACACCCCCTCCCCTGGATAGTCTACATCAGTCAAACAAAACCCTTGTTGCCTCCCTCCAGGGTCTGATGGCCACACCAGGTGGGGCGGAGCCAGGTGGTTGGCCCCACCCACGAGGAGTTCACAGGCCTGGAGGCGGGAAAAGCAGTCAGCTTAGGGAGTTTCAGTTGAGTTTTGGAGTTCAGTGGAAGTGGAGTGAGGAGTTGAGTTTGGAGTGGAGAAACTGCTAGTGTCTGGGTAGGAGCCCAGGCACTGTCAGCAAGGTCGGCAGATGGTGGTGGCCGTCTGCAGGAGGTGGTGCAAGTCAGCGGAACCGTAGGACCGGGGACGGGCAGTGGCCCGCCGGTACCGAGCCGGGGAGCAGATTTGTACCAAGCACAAAGGCAGGGCCATTGGACCTCGACCAGGCTAGGTGCCGCCGACAACGGTCAAATCCGAGAGTGACCGGAACCCCAGGGGTTCCCTAACACCCAAGTCCCGACAGAAGGCAACCATCCACACAGTGAGGATAAAAAGCCACCGCCATAGGCTAGAGATCCAAGGGCCAGCGCCTGTGGGCAAAACGGGCTCCTTCGGTACATACACGCCGGGGAGCGGACTACCGTTGGGAAACCATCGGAGTCAAGACTTTCTACAAAGGTGCAGGGAAAGACAGCCACCATCAACCTGTCCGGGGAGAGCAAAGACACTGCAGCTGGCTGCGGGACCCGTCCATCCAGCCGTTTGGTTTACCAGAGACTCTGTGAATCTGTGCCTGAGTGAGTACAACAGTGCCATCCGGCACTGCGCTGCCTCCGCAACCCTGCACCCCAGCTACCCTGCCTCCCCATATCACCACCGGGCCCCGGGATCACCAACCCCTACCCACGGAGGGGGAATCAACATCCTAGCTGCTCCCTGCCATCTCTCCCGGGATCCCCGTCACCAGCAGTGGTGGTGCCCATTATCACCACGACCCGTGGGTGGCGTCACGGACTATCTCCCCAAACAAACCACCCCCCCTTTTCATTTGTGGGCGAGGAACGCTGCTCGAGTCCCCGGGTCCGGCCCACCGCTCGAGCCATCGAGCAGCAGCAGCAGCCGCGGACCCGAACGTAGCGAGCGCGGCCCCTCCGCCCGCGACACATCCTGACTGGGATGCAGGGCCTACCCCCTAGGGACCCAGAAAACCAGTGCCGGTAATACACAAATGTACCGCCCAGGCAGCGGTCGAACCGCTCGGATCCAGATGTCGCTACTTGTGGCTTGAGGGTCTCCGGACCCGGGGGCTAAGGGTCACACCCAAATTAATAAGGAGGCTATTTACAGGGGAGATATACTGTACATATAGTTCGTGATGCCACCCATGGTGTGCTGTGCGGTAATAGGGAGTACCGCCACTGCCGTTGGGAGTACCCGGGGTGATGGAGTGGGGCAGCTAGATGTTGTTACCCTCCATGGGTAGGGAAAGGCCCTGGGACTCTGGATGGTGGATTGGGGTGCAGGGGGAGCGCAGCCTCGCTGGTTGCAGGGGTTAATCAGGCACTCACTCAGCAAGAAAGCAGACGCTGACAACGTGGTAAACCAAGTCTCTGTGTGTCACTGCCCTCTTGGGGGAGCTCGTCCGGGTCCCGTCCCCTGCAGCACTGCCTGGTAGTCCGTGGCCTGCCTCCGGGCACAGTAATTTTTGAGTGTCCAAGTGGCCCGTCAGCTTGGAGCTTTCCGGGCCCCGCTCCCTACTAAGAGTAGCAGAGGAGCTTGCTCTCAGGAGCTCACGCTTAGGATTTCAGTGGGCTGCTTTGCTTGGAAAGCCCTATCCCCCTCGTTGCGCTAGTGCCCCCGATCTCTGAGCCTTGTGGGAACAGTCCATATAGGCCCTGTCCTCCGCAGGTTAATTGCCGGGTTGCTTGAAGCCTCTCCCCAATCTAGGGTCGTGTACTTCAACGTGCCTTCGGTCCCAGCCCGGCTATTGAACTGTGGCTGTTGGCTATCCTCCAAGACTAGCCAAGCACCCAGTCACAATCTCCCGCAACCGGGTCTCCGACTCCTCCGGGTCCAGACCACTGTCTGCGACCTAATCTTCTCCTCCCTGGGAGCCACACGCAACCCCAGCTCCTCACTGCTCGAGGGCTACTTCTGTTATGCCTGTCACCTCCCACCTCCCTGCCTGACCCCTAGGTGGGCAGCCTTATTCCGGCTTAGCAGCCCACTGGTGTGCCTGACAGGGAGTGGTGTATGGGGGGTTGAATCCAGCACTGGAGAGTAAGATTGTGCAGTACCCTGTGATGACCTGAGTAGGCCAGGGGCATCACACAAACACTCCAGGTAATCCTTGTTTTCCCCAATCATCCCCCATAGAATGATACAAGGCTAGGGTCGGACCAATGGATGGCCGCATAGAGGTGGAGCCACTCCAGTCCATTAGACAACCAGGTGGGAGGGGCAGACAGTGGAGGAGACAGTAGTGTGTCGGAGGAAGTGAAAGTGAGCAAACGGACTGACCAGAGTGGACAGTGACCTGAGGGCCCAGGCGGTCAGTTGCCGGTAGAGTACGGTGGAGTACTCCCGGAACTACGCAACAATGGGATACAGAATCCTAGGTCAGGCAAAAGCTCCAGGCAGACCTGAGAAAATCTGCACAGTGAGGGGACCATCAAGGACCTCACTGACCTTGAAGTTCGGGACTCAGTAGCAAAGGGAGAAGCGGGGACAGGACCAGAGACTCCAACCCCACAGGGTTCATGCTACCGTCATACAGACTGCTGGAGATGACAACTAGGAGGGGACCCCCAGCAGCTCCACGCCACGGGGACCCACCAACCAAAGACAGGTGCAGGAGAAAGAAGCCACCAGGTCACTAAACTGGCACTGGGACTAAGGGGACCTGTGGTTAAGACCAGCAAGCCTCGGGTGACCAGTTACCAGCTTGCAGTGAGTAAAAAGAACCAGTTACACTGAGCTCCTGTTGTAGCCTCCCTTCTTTCAACACCCACCTGCAACACCTATCCTCTGGGGCCTGGCCCTGCTTGCGGAGGGCATAACATCCTGGTTGCCACTAACACCAGCCCCAGTAGTGAACATTGTGCAACGGTGGCTCCATCCTGATAACCGCAACACCGCAAGTGGCGGCACGTATACATTTTATTCAACAATCCTCTGTAAATAATCCCCTTTTCAAAAAGCACCCAGGGCATGGAACCGGGAAACGGTCACCACAGTGACATTCCCCAGTTATACACTGCCCGGGACCGAGTATCCCATAACCCTGGGCGACAGCTTTTTCCTGGCGTCACGAACAGGATTGAACTGGACCATGTCATACCGGCTGACGTGTGCCTTTATAGACTGTGTTTTATGGACTGTGTTTTACTGCTTGAAAACCCGCCGCCATTTTGGTGTAAAAAGTAACTGCGCCACAGCAGTGAAAAGGGCATGAAAAGAAAGCTCTGACCCCTGGGAGTCTCCAGAATGTAACACGAAACTGGAAGCAGGGAGCCCGGAGGCCCTGCCACAAAATGCTTCCAGGACTGTATTAGAACTATGTCCACGCCAGGAGATCATGCCAGTGAACCAGGTCACCCAGGGACCTGGACCGCAGAGAGGCTAGAGGCAGAGGTCCAGTGGCTGTGCTGGACTCTGTGTGCGGAACACCTGCAGCGTGTTGAAGAGTGGAAGGCAGAGATGATGGAAGTGGTGGCAGCCATGCGGGCCCAAGAGAGAGTAGCGCCGCTTGACCAGGCTGCACCGACCCAGATACCGGGATCCATCCTCAACCAGGCCGTATCACCACCAGAGCCAACGAGACCTGAAGCGGTCGCATCACCTCCTCCGCTGGAGAAGGATCAAGCTGCACCCTCTGACCCAGTGATGACAGCCCAGGCTATGGCATCATCGGGAGCCACGGAAGAGGCCACTGCCAGTGCTGACAACCATCCCCAGGTACTGTGCCCAGTCGCTGTAGGGAACCTGGCAGCGAACTACCCTGAACCAGGTAGCGGGAAGTCAGCAGTTGTGATCTGGGAGCGGGCCCGTGTTGAGGAGGACACCCGTGGAGGGTGACAGGCCATCAACACCCAGCTACCCTGAGAGCAGGAGCAGCGGGAAGCCAGACGGGTGCAGACGGAGGCCAGGAACTCCAGGAGAAGCAGCTCCTATGGCTTTCCAGCTACCGGTCCCGGGGCCTGTTCTACCAGGGAGTGGTGGAGCGCTTCAGCATCAAAAGGGGATGGGGTTTCATTGCGGAGCCCAGCCTAAAGGAGGGAGTTTTCATCTCCTGCCGTGATGTGAGACCCCATCTCCCCAGAAGGCACCCCGACCAGGATCTGCATGTGGGTGACAAAGTTGCCTACACCCGGCACCATGGAGAGCAGGGATGGTACGCCCTAGATGTGGAGGCCCTTGCAGAAAAGCCAGCCCCAGCAGTCACTTCAGCACCAGTCCCCCAGCTGCTACCAGGAGGCAGTGCAGGTGCACGTGACCAGTGTACCCAGACTTTGAATGCTGATCCCAGGAGGCCAAGTGAACCAGATGGCCCCTTTCCAACACCCTGATAGCTATGACATGTTGCGCTACCAGTTTGTTTGTTTATTGTTGACTGTTCCAGATAAATGTGTGCTAAAAAGTTAACCATGTTGCAGTAACCTGTTTGCACAAAGTTTTGATATAAAAATGGACCCAGGCTGCAGGACTGGCAGCAGCGAAAAACTTTAAATGTAAAATAGTCGCACCAGTTGTGCATCACCAGAGTACAACCTAACCAGTGGACCCTGTTAAACACCGCCTCCAAGGAGAGGAAGATTGGAGGAAAGGTCTGCGGTGGAAAAGGCCGAGACCTGGTCACCAAGGAGACTGGTGACCTTCCTCCTAGAGGGTTCTGGGACCAGGACCTTTGTGTGGTGGGTGAAGGGAGAGGGGTACTCCAGTTGTAACATTAAACCCTACGTGGGAAGACCTGTTATGTTTGAAAATATAAAATAAAAAGTGTAACCTGTATCATTTGCAGCCCGAGGACGTGCTGGAATTAACCAAGGGGGAATGTAGTGCCCCTGAAGCCATCAGGGAGCTACCAGGTACTGCACCCCCACAAGGATGCAGGGTCTACCCCCTAGGGACCCAGAAAACCAGTTCCGGAACACACAAACACTCCAGGTAATCCATGTTTTTCCCCTATCATTCCCCATAGAATGGTACAAGGCTAGGGTTGGACCAATGGATGGCCGCCTAGAGGTGGAGCCACTCCAGTCCACTAGGCAACCAGGTGGGAGGGGCAGACAGTGGAGAGTCAGACAGTGGAGAGTCAGACAGTGGAGAAGACACAGTAATGGTGGAAGTAGAGGAGAGACTGTGAAAGTGAGCAGACGGACTGACTGAAGTGAACAGTGACCTGAGAGCCCATGCGGTTAGTTGCCAGTGGAGTATGGTGGAGTACTCCCGGAACTACGCACCAACGGGATACAGAATCCTAGGTCAGGCAAAAGTTTTAGGCAGACCTGATAAAATCTGCACAGTGAGGGGACCATCAATGACCTCCCTGAGACCTCCCTGACCTTGAAGTTCAGGACTCAGTAGCAAAGGGAGAACCAGGGACAGGACCAGAGACTCCAACCCCACAGGGTTCACGCTACCGTTATACGGACTGCTGAAGACGACAATCAGGAGGGGACCTCCATCCAATCCACGGGGACCCACCAACCAAAGACAGGTGCAGGAGAAAGAAGCCACCAGGTCACTAAACCAGCACTGGGACTAAGGGGACCTGCAGTTAAGACCAGCCAGCCTCGAGTGTCGAGTTGCCGGCTTAAAGTGAATAAAAAGAACCAGTTACACTGAACTCCCATTGTGGCCTCCCTTCTTTCAACACCCACCTGCAACACCTATCCTCTATGGCGTGGACCTGCTTGCGGGGGGCTTTACATCCAGGCTGGTACTAACACCAGCCCCAGTAGTGAACATTGTGCAGCGGCGGCTCCATCCCTATAGCCTCAACCCGCAAGTGGCATCACATATAAACTTTATTCAACAATCCCCTGTAAATAATCCCCTTTTCAAAAAGTACCCAGGGCACGGAACTGGGAAACAGCCACCACAGTAACATTCCCCAGTTATACACTGCCCGGGACCGAGTACCCCATAACCCTGGGCGACACACATGCTTCTAGTTAAATGCCTTACTTTCATGATAAAACATCACTGTAGTGTAAACTTTTTATGTTTTACATAAATTTCACTGGAAAGCCAAATATTCCTAATTTTTTGTCAGTAGTGTATATGAATGTGGTATGAACAAGTGGGCTTTAAAGAGGTTTTCCAGGACAATATTATTGATGACTTAAAGGGAACCTGTCACCAGAATTGGCGATAAGCTGCGGCCACCACCAGTGGGCTCTTATATACAGTATTACAACATGCTGTATATAAGAGCCCAGGCCGCTGTGTTGAACGTAAAAATCCCTTTATAATACTCACCTAATAGATGGTGCGGTGCAGACCGGTCAGATGGTGTCTTCGTTTTCTGGGTCTGGTGCCTCCTCTTTCGGCCATCTTTGTCCTACTTCTTCTGAAGCCTGGGTGCATGACGCGTCCTACGTCATTCATACAGGCCGGCATTCCGGTCCTGCGCAGGTGCACTTTGATCTGCCCTGAGCAGGGCAAATCAAAGTGCTGTAGTGTGCCTGCGCCTGCCACCAATCTGATATTGATGACTATCCTAAGCATAGATCATTAGTAGCGGTGTTAAAGCCCTTTTAAAAGGAGGTATTTAGGATTAGTAAAACATGCCTGCTTTCTTCCAAAAACCAATGCCACGTGAGCATATAATGTTTTTATTTCATTTAGTACTTGCGGTGTGACTGTGGGAGCCCTCATACAATGTGGAGGTTACTGTGGGGCTTCATAAAGTGTGGTGACATAATAAATTGTGTGGGGCCTTACACAATGTGGGAAGCCCTCATACAGTGTGGGGACATTATAAAGTTTTTGGGGCCCTCATACAGTGTGAGGGCTACTGTGGGGAGGCTCTTATACAATTGGAGGGATACTGTGTGGGTCCTTATCCAGTGTGGGGACTATTGTGAGGGGCCTTCACATAGTGTGAAGGACTACTATGGGTGTCACTATACAGTGTAGGGGCTAATGTGGCAGTTTTTGATAATGTCAGGGTTACTGTAGGTGCAATTGTCGCGGGCGGAGGAGGGGACGCTGCGCTCACCACGCTCGGGTCCGGCACTGCTGCTGCTTCGCTTGCTGCTCGGTGGCTCGAGCGGTGGGCCGGATCCGGGGACTCGAGCGGCGCTCCTCGCCCGTGAGTGAAAAGGGGAATGGTTTTGGGGATTTATTGTCCGTGACGCCACCCACGGTTGTGGTGAGATTGTGACACCACCGCTGCTCTGGGCGGGGATCCCGGGAGCGATGACAGGGAGCAGCTTGGATGTTGTTTTTCCCCTCCGTGGGTAGGGGGTTGGTTGTCCCGGGGCCCGGTGAGGGAGGAATGGCAGGTGGGTTACGGGGCCTGGTGAGGTGCAGGGTCGCGGGGGCAGCGCGGTGCCACACGGCACAGTGGTACTCACTCAGCCAATGATGAATGCAAAGTCTCCGGTAAAACAAACGGCTGGATGGACGGGTCCCACAGACAGCTGCGGTGGTTCTTCTCCCGGTAGGTTGGCGGTGACTGTCTTTCTCTGCACCTGTGTTATGTTCTCGGTTCTGATGGCTTCCCACCAGTAACCCGCTCCCCATCTTGGATGGATGCTTAGGGAGCCCCTTTTGCCCGCAGGCTCTGGCCCTGGGAACTGTAGCCTTGGCGGTGACTGTATTTCCCTTCACGGTTTGAGCGGTTGCCTTCAATCGGGTCTTGACTGCTGGGAAACCCCGGAGGTTCCCTTCGCTAACGAATTTGACTGGTTTTACGGCGACTCCAAGCCTGGTCGGGGTCCGTAGGCCCTGCCAAATGGCGCTGGCTTCTCTTCGCTCACCGATCCGGTACCGGCGGGCCACCGCCCATCCCCGGTCCTTACAGTTCACGTCAATCAGCCTCTCCTGCAGACGGTCACCACCGTCTGCCAACCCTGCTGTATGTGTCCGGGCCACGCACCCAGACACAGTCAGTCTGCTCCACTACCACTTCACTCCTCAACTCTCCAACTGCACTGTACTACTCTCTAAAACTACTCTGACCTCCTTTTTCCGCCTCCAGGACTGTGAACTCCTCGGTGGGTGGGGCCAACCACCTGGCTCCACCCCCTGGTGTGGACATCAGTCCCTGGAGGGAGGCAAGAAGGATTTTTGTCTGACTTTGGTGTGCCTAGCCGGGGTGTGGGGTGTGTTGTTGCAGTACCTGTGATGACCTGGCTTGTCCAGGGCGCCACATAATTATGGTGTGGGAGCTATCATGCCGTCTGGTGGCCATTATACAGTATGGGAACTACTGTAGGGGCCCTCATGCAATATGGGGGCTACTGTTGAGGCCATTATATAGTGCGGGAGCCATCATACTGTGTGAGGACTACTGTGGGCCCTTCATACTGTACATAGAGAAGCTGTGGGTCCATCATAGCATGTATAAAAGAACATTAGCCCATTATACTGTGTATAGGGGAGGTGTGGGCCCATTATACTGTGTATAGGAGAGTTGTGGGCACATTGTACTGTGTATAGGAGAGGTTTAGGCCCATTATACTGTGTAAAGGGGAGATGTGGGCCCATTATACTGTGTATAGGGAAGGTGTGGGCCCATTATACTGTGTATAGGGGAGGTGTGGGCCCATTATACTGTGTATAAGAGAGGTGTGGGCCCATTATACTGTGTATAGGGGAGGTGTGGGCCCATTATACTGTGTATAGGGTAGGTGTGGGCCCATTATACTGTGTATAGGGGAGGTGTGGGCCCATTATACTGTGTATAGGAGAGGTTTAGGCCCATTATACTGTGTAAAGGGGAGATGTGGGCCCATTATACTGTATATAGGGGAGGTGTGGGCCCATTATACTGTGTATAGGGCAGGTGTCGGCCCATTATACTGTGTATAGGAGAGGTGTCGGCCCATTAAACTGTGTATAGGAGAGGTGTAGGCCCATTATACTGTGTAAAGGGGAGGTGTGGGCCCATTATACTGTGTATAGGGTAGGTGTGGGCCCATTATACTGTGTATAAGGGATGTGTGGGCCCATTAAACTGTTTATAGGAGAGGTGTAGGCCCATCATACTGTGTATAGGAGAGTTATGGGCCCATTATTTTGTGTATAGGGGAGCTGTGGGCCCATAATATTGTGTATAAGGGAGGTGTGGGTCCTTTATACTGTGTACAGGGGAGGTGTGGGCCCATCACACTGTGTATAGGGGAGCTGTTAGCCCATCATACTGGGTATAGGGAGGTGTGGTCCCATCAAACTGTGTTTAGGACAGGTGTGGGTCCATCAAACTGTGTATAGGGGAGGTGTGGGTCCATCATACTGGGTATATGGGAGGTGTGGTCCCATCAAACTGTGTATAGGGGAGAGGTGTGGGTCCATGATACTGTGCATAGGGTAGGTCTTGATCCATTATATTGTGTATAGTGGAACTGTGAGCCCAGAGCCCATCATACTGTGTATAGGGGAGGTGTGGTTCCATTATACTGTACTATCAACAACAGAGACTGACAGCAGTGACACAAAGCAAGTTTACACATATTTTACTGCATATTTTATAAAATACTAAACATTTTACTGCTATACATTTTGATTTAAAATTACACAAATGTTCTCTGCCTATATCTTCTATGCTACCTATTTTCCGGCATGTTTATACATCTTTTATCTTTTCTATGACATTCCTATTATTACACTCTTCTATTTTCTTTATGACCTGCCTATTGTACCCTCGATGTGAGAAGTCTACTATTTACACTCCTCTGCCTTTTCTATGGCATGCCTATCATTACGCTCTTCTACTTCTTTATGATATGCATATTATTACACCATTCTACACATACTGTGACATCTATTATTACATTCTTTTTTTTACCATTTATGTTCTCTCTGAAGTTTTCATTTTATTACATCTGATTTCTATATTGACATCAATATGATTACAAGCTTCTTTCACCTTCTTTATGACATTTCTATTATAACAGTGTTCTAACTTTAGTATAATTTGCCTATGATGACTCTCCATATGTATTACACGCTGATTGTTACATTCTTCTAACCTATAAATGACATGGGTATTGTTACACTATTCTACCTTGTATGTGAGGGCATATTATTATACTCCCTTGTCTGTATATCAGTGGTGCACTGTGTGGGTATAGTATCTGTCTGACGTATAGGTGACCCACACAAGGTGCATGGGGAGCGTGGCCTGTGACCAGACATCTGTGGGGCTCACACTGTCCATCTAGCCTCTGACCTTTCCAAGGACTTGGCCTCCCACCCCCTCATACAGGGAGAAGGAACCTAATCTGCTGACTGAGCCCTGAGCCTGGGAAGGTTTTCTGTGCTAAATGTCAATGCTCTGATAACCTTTTGCAGGCTAAACCGTCAGAGAAGCTCCTAAACCTTCATCTGTTCATTTGTAAGAAAGCTCTTGCGGTCAACTGTATTGCTGAACAAGAGCTGATGGCACAGATCTGTCTAGAAGGGCGTATAGCCCTGATTGTGGCTAGTATAGATCTCAGTGCCATCCTAAGGCCACGGCGCTGACTGCCCTCTCCAACGGGTATCAAATGTACATTGCAAGAATAGTACTGGGATCACCGGTCACAGCGGTTACTAAAATAGGACGGACTGCTGGCTCATAGACTTGACCTTTAAGGCTGAGGGACACTTCAGGTTGAACACTCACTTCCTCTGTTTAATTACACACATGCCGGTCTATTTTTATTTAGTTTGTATAAGTTATATTTAAACACCATATTTTAAATTAAAGACTATCATACAGAAGGCCTGCACTAAACGAGATGCCCGATGAAGCTCACTTCTGCAAAGGGATGTAAGCGGTGATGTGGCAGACTCTGCCAGGACATTTGCACATCGCCAGGAATCTGCTGACGCACATCATTAATGCCGGTCACCTGCTCAGGTAAGGTGAAGCCAAACAACTTTTTTGAAGCTTGCGCCACCAGTCGATTGTACAGGTTTGTGGCTCATTTCATATGGTCGGCACATACTATACTCTACCATATGAACTCAACCTCTTGATTTATGATGAGGTCAGGGCACTGGAGACGGAACAGAAACACTCACTTCCTGTGATACAGCAGTAATGAGCTGTGCAGCTGTGAATCCAGCACAAGGGTGAGTTAATTACTTGACTACGGTATTGTAAAGTGTCCTGCGCACAATAACCACAAACCGCTGAGTGACGTTGGAAATATACATCCACAGCAGTCTTTATGAATTAGAATTAAGAACATGCTCAAACTGATAACCATCATAACCATAACCTTTACTCTGAAGAGATTCTGGATGGCCTGAACCACTGAACAGCACCAGAATACCATCCCCAGTCGCACCGCTCCGACTCGGGGCTGACAAATGTGACAATGTTGTCCCCTCCAAATTTTAACTTGTTCCCCAGGAACCGTCCCAGCTATTCTAACATGCTGTATATAAGAGCCCAGGCCGCTGGGATCTTCTCTGGGATCGGCGCCTCCCCTTTCGGCCATCTTGGTGTTCCTTATTCTGAAGCCACGGTGCATTACGTCATATACATAGGCCAGCATTGAGGTCCTGCGCAGGCGCACTTTGATCTGCCCTGCTTAGGGAAGAACTATTGGGCTGCAAAGGACCCATATACTGTCTTTGTCTGCCATTGATATAGGTGAATCTTTTGCTTCACTCCCTCTATAAGCCAGAACAAAATGAGGCTAAGTACAGACAATCGTTTTTTTCTCATCTGAGAAAATGTGACCAATTATGCTAATCACAGTCTGATTAGAGTGCGGTCAGAGTGCGATCAGAGTACAGTTAGAGTGTTATCAGAGTGTGATCAGGGTGCGATCAGAGTGCAGTTAGAGTGTGATCAGAGTGTGATCAGGGTGCGATCAGAGTGCAGTTAGAGTGTGATCAGAGTGTGATCAGGGTGCGAGCAGAGTGCAGTTAGAGTGTGATCAGAGTGTGATCAGGGTGCGATCAGAGTGCAGTTAGAGTGTGATCAGAGTGTGGTCAGGGTGCAATCAGAGTGCAGTTAGACTGCGATCAGAGTGTGATCAGGGTGCGATCAGAGTACAGTTAGAGTGTGATCAGAGTGTGATCAGGGTGTGATCAGAGTACAGTTAGAATGTGATCAGGGTGTGATCAGAGTGCAGTTAGAGTGTGATCAGAGTGTGATCAGGGTGCGATCAGAGTGCAGTTAGAGTGTGATCCAAATTTCTCATATGTGGAGAAAATAAGAAAAAAAATTCTCTATCTTCTCCATTCTATATATAGAATAGAATCTGGCTCACAATTAGGTTAGGTGCCTCCGAGAAAAAAGTCAAATATATAGGAAAGTCAGCTCGGGCACTCAAAAGACAAGAAAAAGTGGAGAATGTTGATGCTTTTGATTCCAATTTTATTCATGCAAAGGTTTATAATATGACGTTTCGGCCATACAATTTTGGCCTTTATCAAATAAATGTTCACAAGAAACGTATATAAGGCTAGACTGGTGAAATTGAGTTCACATGTGTTGGCCAATGGACCTTAGTAATCAACCTTTGCTATTATCTATATGGTATACCTCTTGAAGACACAACGTTCATTAGAGTGCTGTGGCGTATGGCCCACTTTACTATTAGTTAAGGGATGAATCACCCATGAGCCTCATGTGAAATAAATTGCTGTGGTGTAGAACCCACCAAGTTGCACAGTATGTGTCAAGCTCAAAATTATGCAGTATAGGTGCAAGACTCCAAGACTCCAAATCCTTGGAACTTGTTCCACTGTCAAGGTCCCCTAAGGGTACGTGAGCCCTGTATCAACAGCCCCCCCCCAGAGGCACCTCTGGACTCCACGGACTTCCACTTTACACACAGCCTTTCATCCCCACGGAATCACCACTGCATCTTGCAAATTCAGAACTCCACAAGGGGGCTGTTGATACAGGGCTCACGTACCCTTAGGGGACCTTGACAGTGGAACAAGTTCCAAGGATTTGGAGTCTTGCACCTATACTGCATAATTTTGAGCTTGACACATACTGTGCAACTTGGTGGGTTCTACACCACAGCAATTTATTTCACATGAGGCTCATGGGTGATTCATCCCTTAACTAATAGTAAAGTGGGCCATACGCCACAGCACTCTAATGAACGTTGTGTCTTCAAGAGGTATACCATATAGATAATAGCAAAGGTTGATTACTAAGGTCCATTGGCCAACACATGTGAACTCAATTTCACCAGTCTAGCCTTATATACGTTTCTTGTGAACATTTATTTGATAAAGGCCAAAATTGTATGGCCGAAACGTCATATTATAAACCTTTGCATGAATAAAATTGGAATCAAAAGCATCAACATTCTCCACTTTTTCTTGTCTTTTGAGTGCCCGAGCTGACTTTCCTATATATCTTCTCCATTCTGTCAATCAGTGAAAATAGGACCATATAGCCCCAAAGAATAACATTGGTCCAAGGGCGATCTGATGTTTCGTCTGCACCTAACATTAAAGCTTAAAATGAACTGTTTGTTTTTCTAGCTATGTACAATGCCTTTAAACAAGGGACAAGTCTTTCCACAGATTAATGTACTGTGTGCCAGTACACAGAGTCCCCATTGTTCTGTATTAGCAGGCCGTAGGTACTCTATGTACTGCCACACACATCTGTAGGATGCCAAGGAATAAAACAAACCATACAGCCATATAAAATTGGAAGAACTAAAATATACCTTGCAGTATGGAGCTGTACAACATGCGTACATACATAGGGCTCCTTCAAGTGTCCCTTTAATTAATGCTCATCCTAAAACATCCACCAACTACATTAATCTGTAACCTGCTCCCAACAGCATATATCCAGCTACGTCCACAAATTTACTTCCATATATTACATTGTGTGATGCCAATTATTTTATTTTTGGTAACCATGTTATTTTACATGTATTATATAAAAGGAACAGATCATCAATGCCGAAATCCTCAGCTGTTGCCCAGGATCAAGCGACACACAACAGGCAAAGGTCGACGGCAAGAACCGGGTCAGGTCAACTTGTACGTTGCGCCGTCTTTGCTGCATCAGCAGTAACAATGTCTTTCTTTTTTATCTTTAATTTTATTCCCAGACTCAGCTAAGAACAGAATTACATTGTAAATGTATTTTTTTTCTTGCTATCTAGTTTCTGTCATCATTTTTAGAAGTGATGTGAAGGTGAATTGGAAAAATGTGCTGCTTTTCAGTTTTGGATCCGGCTCTTTATAAATTCAATTCAGTTGTAAAATTATTTATGTCAATTTGCTATTAACTCTTTCAAGCTATATGAAGACGTTTTTTTCTTGCGTGGTGAGTTCTAGTTTCGACTACAAATATACAGTATATGTATAAAAAAAACCTGACCCCTTCATCCAACAGGTGTGAACAGATGCTAGTTGAAAACACAATGTAACTACAAAAATACATACAGCTGCACTCCAAAATGCTAACAATGAATAAGGGCACTACAACTAGATCAGAAAACTGACCAGCAGCTTCTACAAATGTGAACAGGTGCCAACCGAAAAAACAACATAACTACAAAAGCATATCCACTGGCACTCAATAATAAAAGAGTACATTAGCATTGCATTATAAGAATATTGCAGAAAGGAGAAAAATACATTGCTAATGTGAAAAATGAGTAAAAAGACATAGGTATTGCATTACTGCTTTGGAAATATTGACAAAAAGATATTCTCACCTTATGTATTGGCCAATCTATGTGAGCCTGATAACCAGCGGCATGGTGACCTCATTATATCGAGAACCTAACTGTTGTTGCTTTCAGTCACCATGAGACCATACTAATGATAAATTGTCAGTATCACAAGTAAACATTTCCATCCAGGTACTTTATAGATCACATTGTCTTTGATTAGAGTCTTTCCCTTTTTTTATTTATCTCTTCCAGATGCCAAGATGACTTTTCACATCCACAGCTCGTTTCTGCAGACTTTTATCTTCTTCAGTCTTGCAGCAACTCAAGACTTCCATCTTCTCCAGTCTTCTACAGTAGCGCAAAGTAATTCATTGAGATTATCACAGAGAAAACATAACATACATCTGGCCAAGAATGACCGGGACCACAATGGTGCACCAGTGATACTTTACAACTTATCCGGAGATCTCAGGACAAATTTTCTGAATAAGCACTTTACCTAGTACAAGGGCACAATTACTACTCTACGAATCACTGGGTGTATGGAAGGACCTGTCCAAGGGTCAGCATAATGACTTACAATCTTAACTATAATGTTAACCTCCCCTTCCCCTGTACCCTACACACAGCAGCAGACTACCCGGGTGCCAAGTTTTAACATTGACTGCAGATTTATGTGTGAACAAGTTCAGTCCTGTCTAAATGGCTGCAGCCCATCTAAACTAGTTTGGCTCCAAAAGATAACAGACGTGTGCACACTTTCCGCCAATAATATCTTCATGGGGCCTGAGTTCAGGACTTACAGTTCCACTCGTCCAGGACAGGAAAATTGGCCCAAAATGAATGTATCAGTATTACAACAGAGTATATCTATCTTCAGTAGATTTAAATGGAGTATCTGTATCTTTGGTAGCCAACAACCATCCGGAAAAAGTCACCACAGGAACCGGTTCATCAAAGGAGTTTCATGCAAGCACTACCTGAAGATGTGTTCTGGAATTCAGTTCTCAGAAAGGTAGCAAATGCCCAAATTCTCAATGTGTCATGAACACCTCTCACACACTCTGCATACAGTCTCTATCAGATCCAATACGCCTAACCTAACGGACCTAAAGCTGTTCACCACACATAATAATAATAATAATAATATTTATTCATTTATATAGCGCTGTTAATTCCACAGCGCTTTTACATACACTGGTAACACTGTCCCCATTGGGGCTCACAATCTAGGTTGCCTATCAGTATGTTTTTGCACATCTGCACTCTGTGGGCCTGGTCCACACACTGTCCTGTACCTGACCACACAAAGTCTTTTGTCCAGGTGGTGGATGGGAGGCGACACTGTAGGTGTCACCTCCACACTCTCACATGCCACCCCACTTGAGGTTGGTGTCTTTGACACACCTTCCCAAATAAAATCATCTTGTGCATAATGCTGGGGATGTATGCATGTGTGACACCCTGGCAAAACCAGGTAGTCACAGATAGGCCCCCGCACAACACTATCCCCCATCTAGGAAACACACAGCTGACCAGAAACCCTAGTCACCCCCCCCTTAGGGACAGATAGACACACCAGTGGGCATGACCAGGCAGTTGGGACACACCCACCCAGGGGTCTAGACAGCCCGGGGCGGGAAAACAGGCAGTTAAGCTTTGTAGTCCAGTTTGGAGAGGAGTGTGGGCTGGAGCTAAGTGTAGCTCCAGGAGGAAAGTTCAAGTTGAACGGTACCAGGGTAGGAGCGCTGGTGCCACTGGCTAGGAGGCAGATGGTGATCTCCGTCAGCAGGAGATGGGAAGACGGCTCAGCAGAACCGAGGTGGACTGGGACAGGGTTGTAGCCCGCCAGTACCGATACGGGGAACCGACCCGGAAACCGTAGCACAAAGGGGAAGTACTCGGACCCTGGAGCCAGAACCGGAACCAAGCGGACTGGTTAATTCACCGATTGAGGCCAGGACTAGAGGTCCTGTCCCATGTCCTGTCCCATCCAAAGTCCCTCATAGAAGACAACAGCCCACCGATAGGGATAAGAGGTCACTGCCAGGGCCCATAGATCCCACGGGCCAGCATCTGCGGGCACGGCTCCTTAGGCCACATCCAGCCAGGAGCGGACTCCTGAGTTTCACGCTAGGAAGTCCACCTTACACAAACAGTGCAGAGGAAAAGGATAGAGACCACCAGCCGGGTGGGGGACCCGAATGCAACCGGCCGTGGCACCGGCCACCATCACCTTGGTTTACCAGAGACTTGTGTGGTTTATTAACTGTGAGTACACAAACACTCCCTGCAGTCGCTATCCCCTGTACTGAGTCACCGGGCCCCGGGGCCACCATCCCTACCCTCGGAGGGGTTAACAACTGGCTGCACAACATCTCCCTCGGGTGCCCTGCAACAGCAGGGGTGGTGTCCCACTTCACCACACACCGTGGGTGGTGTCACGAACTTAATACGGCCTAGCCCGTACATCTACGTCCCCCCATTGATTCAGCATGTCCGCGAGACCCCCGGATCCGGAGACCCTCGAGCTATTACTCCAGCAGGTCCGGATCCGAGAAGCGCTGGCTGCTGGTACAGGGGTGGCACACACGCAGTGGCACTAGTAGATCTTCGAGGACCTGTCGCTGGTGCCTGTGCTTCAGGCTCTTCACTGGAGAAAACTTCAGGAGAAGCTGATGTCGAAGCTTGCTCCTGAACATCTATTCCTCAGAGCGTTGCAACTGGAATGGATACCTTCTCCTGTACACTGTCCCTAGGAGAAAGCACAGGACATACAAGACTTCCCTCGGGGCAATATCACAACAAGGGGATGATCAGCAGCCAAGGGAGCGGGTACAGTCCACCCTTCTACTTCATCAGAGGGGTCTGCCTACCTGGGTACAGACTCAGGTTCCTTGGGACTTGGGACAGGGTCCTCAAACTGACACTGTCATAGCATGTTACAGTGGACATTATGACATTAGGACATTAGTCACCCAGTTCCCAGAGGTTCCACATACTACACGGGAATCTCAGGGCCAATCCTACTTTTTACCACATACGGTGTAGTTTCCCACCTTTCATCTAACTTGCCAGACCGATGTTATATTCTTACCAGTACTTTTTCCATGGGGAGAAGGTTTCAGTCTACACTGGTCGTGTATCCTTATAAGTCACTTGACTTAGCCAACCACCCACTACTTGATGCACCGCTCTCAATCGACGTCAGTGTTCATGGGCCATCTTGGAAGCGGTCTGCGGAGGGTTAACGGAGGGGTCTGGCATACGTAAATCCTTAATCTCCCAGGTGGCCCTGCCGAACACCAACTTATGTACCCAGTCGTGTGGCGCACTCTATTGTTATAAGCCCACATCAACTTAGGAAGGTAATCGGGCCAGGGGGTTCGCTGGGTACCTTCCAGAGTCCTTAGCATTTCAAGGTGAGTGTGGCTGGAGCGCTCGCAATCACCATTACCCTGCCAGTAGTAGCACGTCGTTCTCGAATGTTCAGTGCCATACAGCCTGTAAAGTTCCTTCATAAGGACACCCTGAAAGCGGTTTGAGTACACCCTCTGTGGACACCCAAACACCAGGATGAAGTGTCAACACACCACCTCAACAGTGGACGCAGCAGTTTGATAGTTTGATCTCTGGTCGGCACTGCCATCACGTACTTGGTGAAGTGGTCGGTCATCACCAGGCAGTAGGAATATCCCAAAGTAAAGTACTCTATCTGGACCTAATCAATCATAAGTATCTCTAATGGGGCTTGATGGTTAGGACAGGGGCCTGCTGTTCAGGAGCCAGTGGGAGGCATGTGCATTACTGGAACTGCTCAGGGTTGTACACATACTGGGGCCGCTGAGGGGCATACACATTACTGGGGTTGGTGGGGGGCATACAGATTACTGGGGCCACTGAGGGGCATACACATACTGGGACTAGTGGAGGGTATACACATTACTGGGGACAGTGGGGGCATACACATTACTACAGTAGAGGATGCTGGGGGGAATACACATGTTAGAGGGGTATACACAAACTAGGGCCTGGGGGCATACACATACCGGGGGATGCTGGGGCCTGGGGGGGATACAAATACTGGGAGATGCTTGGGCCTCCAATGCATGTGCATACAGCGTTCAGCATCAGAGATGGACCATGAAGTTTTGGAAGAAGATGGCCTGGTTTGAAGAATCACATTTTCCCTAATATCATGCAGATAGTTGGGTGCATATACTGTATGTATCAGTTACCAATGGAAACAATGGCACCAGGATGTATGACATGAAAAAAACAAGCTGGTTGAGGCAGTATAATGCTTTCTAAGGAAACCTCAGTCCATGATATTTACATTCCACCTAACTATATTGGAGCATGAAAATGAGTTCAATGTATTGACTTTGCCTCCAAATTCTCCTGATTTCAATTTGGTTGAGTATCTTAGGGATGTTCTGGAGAAAATAATTTCAGAGATCCTGATTTCAGTGGTGTGTTACTTACTGGGCTGCTTAGTGTAGTTTTAATAAAATCACGGTTTAATCAACAGTAAATTATTATTGGAGTACAACTTGGCCTGCTGTCCTTAGGTGAACTCTGTGAACTCACCTGAGGTGAACCCATTGAGTAATTGATTGCACCAAAGCTGCATTTCCTGGCAGGAAAACGCACAAAAACTGAGATGCAGTTTTGATACGTTTTTCTGCCAGGAAATGCAGATTTGGTGCAAACAAGTCTACAACCAAATACTCAACATCAGCACATAGCCTAATTCGGTAATCTGGCATTGAGTTCAATGAGTTCATCTGAGATCACAGTAAAATCACCTCAGGTGAACTCATTGAACTCAATGCCAAATTACCGACTTAGCCTATGTACATACATGGAGTATTTGGTTGCAGATATTTCTGCACCAAATTTGCATCTCCTGGCAGAAAAATGCAGAAAAAACTCATTGCGTTTTTGTAAATTTTTCTGCCAGGAGATGCAGATTTTCTGCAAACAAATACTCAACGTGCGCACATAGCCTAAGCTGGGAATCCAGCATTAAGTTCCTAACGTTAACCTCAGTTGAGTCCATTGAGTTCACTGAGTTCATAGGATTCACCTGAGGTCACAGCTGGGGTATCGTGGGAAAAGACAGCTGTGATCTCAGGTGAACTCACTGAAGTTACTGTTCACAGCTGCGGCTTTGCCAGTGTGTCCCACTGGCCGCAGTACTTTTCTAACGACCACTCACTGCAACCTCAAGATGTAGCAGAGTCAGGATCATCATAGGACATTGTGGTGTTGATTATGTCGGACCCCCTGTTTTGGGGTAAATAAATTGGAGAAAGAGGGGTTTGTTTGTTTTAAATAGAAGGATTTTTCTCTGTGTTTTGTGTTCAACTCTTTTTACTTACACAATTAGTAATGGGGGGGTCTCATACTAACCCTGGGCTTGTTGATAGCTGGGACTTTTTGATAAATGACAGCTGTCATTAACCCCTTATATTACCTTGATTGCTACCGCTCCAAAGCAATCGGGATGAGCTGAGTAAAGCGCCAGGATTGGCTCATCTAATGGATGCTCAAAGTCTGGGGCAGCTGCAGGATGTTATTTTTAGGCTGGGGAGGGCTCAATAACCTTGAGCCTCCCCAGTCTGAAAATACCAGCTCCAAGCTGTCTGCTTTATCTTGGCTGGGCATCAAAATTGGGGGGACCCCACACCATTTTTTAAAGTAATTTATTTAAAATAATGAACAAAAAAAAACGTCGGGTCCCTCGTAATTTCATACACAGCCAGGATGAAGCTGACAGGTGGGGGCTGAAGCCTACAGCTGTCTGCTTTATCTGTGCTGGGTATAAAGATATGAGGGGACCCTGTGCCATTTCTTCCAATTATTTATTTGTACACTCCATTTCTGGACCCAGACAGCTAGTGTGAGGGCAAGCAATCACAGACGTCCACACGCCGGAAGTCTGACTGAAACCAATCACAGACTCTATCACAGAGAGTGTGGGGGGAAGCAGTGAATATTCATGATATTTAATGAGTGGTAAATTATATAGAATAATCAGGTGATCCAAATTTCTGTAGAACTATCAAAGAAAAATAAACCTCTTAACAACAATACTTTTATTAGTTCTGATTAAAAAGAAACAAAAAATCAAAACCAACAGACAACAGTCATCCACGATTATTTAAAAGTTCAAAGGGCTGGGTGAGGTTTTGTGCTCATTGTAATCTACCCACCATAAAGCAGATAAGGGCAGAAGAAGAATTGCAGAGGGGGACACATTATCTTTAGTACTTTCCCTGCCTGACAGCAGAGATTTTACACCTTATATCAGTTGGTCTCCCTCCCCACCCCGCTCCACGTTGACTGGCCTTTCACCCTAGAATGTCTAGTGCAATAAGGTCTACATACTATGCAAATAATAATATATCCCACAGATATTGTGTACCACAAACAACCTGGCAAAATGGAGAAAGCACATGCACATGATCAATACATTATCATATGCATATAGAAGAGAGTACTTATAATTTCTGGTTTCCCCCTTGTGTCCATCCCAGCGCGTTTCCTCCCAGCAAGTAATTTGGGCTTCATTGGGGAGTCTCATAAAGGACAGTATGGGAATGAGTATACGTTCCCAGAGGAAAGTAGTCATGGCCGTCTCAGCGTACCACGCTATTTGCATAGTATGTAGACCTTCTCAATGATATTTATCAAGAGTCTGTTGCAAGTATTTATGACAAGCAGGAGAAACTGATGTATGGCCTGTCATTGACAGTTTTGATCATCTAATACATCTCCAGTGTTTGGAGCAAATGTTTTCATACCCTTGTGACTTACTAATTGTCACGCTTCCCGGTCCCCGTGCCCCGCTCTCCGGTCCCCGTGGCCCGCTCTCCGGTCCCCCTGGTCCGCTCCCCGGTTCCTGGCGGCGTCCCCTGCTCACCACTCTGGTCCCGGCCTCTTCTTCCTCGCCTACGCCCTCCATGTGTCCTGCTTCCCGCTCCCGGCGCCCCTCTGCGACGTGGGACACTCACCCGGGCACTCCTGCTTCCTCTGCACCGCTCCCTGGACTGGCTTCTGGCACACGGGCCTCGCGCATGCGCATTAGGGCGCGCGCGCGGTCATTGACCCTCTCTTAAAGGGCCAGCACCCAGAAACAGGAAATTGCATAGACAGGTACAGGGTATATTAGGATTCTCTTTCCTGGTGGGCGGGGCCTGTTCTACGTGTTTAGTAAGCTAGGAGTTCAGGTCCCCGTATTGTTGTGTCCAGTATTAACCCCTGTCTGTCTCGCAGAGCCTGTCCTGCCACGCCAGCCGGTCCTGACCATGTCCGTTCCAGTACTACTGACGGTGACTTCGGCGGAAGTTCCACCACCTCTGCAGCTCCGCCAGTCTCCAGTCCCTGGCTCCGTTTGGTTACCCGTCTCCTCGCTCAGCAGGTTCCGGATTCAGTCTGACCCTTCAACCCGGCCTCGGACCCTGAGCCTCGTCACCCGGACTACCGTCTAGAACTCCGTGTTCTCAGCGACATCTACTTTCCAGCTCTCCTACGGACTGGCTTGCTACCAATAGTGCTTCGGCTGCCGTGCATCAAGACCCTTTGGCGGGGTGACCGGCCTGGCTGCCTCACCAGGGGAACCCGGTGTACGGTCCAGTGTTTCCACCAACCGGACATAACACCAATGATTATGAAAACTATATCCTTGGGTTTTTTGGAAGGTGTATTTGACTTTTAAGATTATATTGCACTGGATACTAGGGTGATGGTGGTGGTTTCCCTTATAGGGTTTCTTGAAGGGCCAGTCAACATGGAGCGGGGGCAACAACTGATGTATGGTGTAACACCTCCGCTGTCAGGCAGGGAAAGTACTAGGCATAATTTGTGTCCCCCTCTGCAATTCTTCTTCTGCCCTTATCTATCTTATGGTGGGTATTTACCCTGAGCACGAAAACACTCCCAGCCCTTTGAACATTTCAATAATGATTGTTGTCTGTTTCTGTCGCGGGCGGAGGAGTGGACGCTGCGCTCACCCACTGCTCGGGTCCGGCTGCTGCTGCTGCTGCTCGGTGGTGGCTCGAGCGGTGGGCCGGATCCCGGGGTCTCGAGCGGCGTTCCTCGCCCGTGAGTGAAAGGGGGAATTGGTGTGTGGTTTGGGGGATATTATCCGTGATGCCACCCACGGTTGTGGTGAAGTTGTAACACCACCGCTGCTCTGGACGGGGATCCCGGGAGTGATGACAGGGAGCAGATTGGATGTTGGTTCTCCCCTCCGTGGGTAGGGGGTTTGGTTGTCCCGGGGCCCCGGTGAGGGTGTTAAAGATGGCAAGCGGGTTACGGGGCCTGGTGAGGTGCAGGGTGCACGGTGGTACTCACTCAGCCAGTAATTCACACAGAGTCTCTGGTCAAACAAACGGCTGGATAGATGGGACCCACAGGCGGCTGCGGTGGTTCAATCACGGTACAATCAGGTGAACTTCGGTTGATTTTTTTACTTATCGTTCAAAAACTTTCAAACTATACAGGTGGTCCCAACGGGGACAACTTGCAGCGGGACCCCGCTGACTTTGAGGCGGCTACCACTGCAGGGGGTCGGCCCACTCGGAGACCGGGCGGTACATTGGGTTCTCCTTCCATAGGCAGTTCAGTCCAGAACCACTGACGGCCGTCAGGAACGGTGGCGGGGGCAGCGTGCTTGGGACCCCCTCCTCCCTCAGCGGCATTCTCTCTGGACCTCCGGCTGCGGTGCTGGCCCCCGGCTCCCACGCAATTGTCGCGGGCGGGGAGGAGGGTGTCGGCACACTACGCTCACCCCTTCTGCTCGGGTCCGGCAGCTGCTCAGTGGTGGCTCGAGCTGTGGGCCGGATCCCGGGGTTCCTCGAGCGACACTCCTCGCCCGTGAGTGAAAGGGGTTGGTTGGGTGCGGGGATTGTTATAGTTCGTGACGCCACCCACGGTTGTGGTGATTGCACCACCGCTGCTCTGAGTGGGGATCCCGGGGATGGTGATGGGGAGCAGCCAGGTGTTGTGTTGCCCCTCCGTGGGTAGGGGTTGGTGATCCCGGGGCCCGGTGATGGTTTGTGAGGTGCGGGGCCTGGTGGGCGCAGGGACGCGGGGACAGCGCTGTGCCTTGCGGCACTGTGGTACTCACTCAGCCTGAGACATGGACACAGTTGGTACGGTAAACCAAACGGCTGGTAGGACGGTCCCACAGACGGCTGCACCTGCACTCCCGGTAGGTGACGGTGATGTCCCTCTTCCTTGCACCTAAGTTTGACTGATGGTAGCGGTGGATTCCCTCCGGTTACCCGCTCCCCGGCTGCAATCTGGGCTGGAGGAGCACTACCCTTTGCCCGCAGGCGCTGGCCCTGAGAAACTGGTGCCTTGGCGGTGGCGGTGTCTCTCTGCTTCAGGTTGGGCTGTTGCCGTCAATCGGGACTTGGTTGCTGGGGCATCTTCGTCCCCTTCACTGACGGATTCGGCAAATTTGGCGACTCCTAGCCTTGCCGGGGTCCGAGAGGCTGACTGTCCTTCGGAACACTGCTCCAGACCACCGGGCACACAGCCAACGGGGTCCTTCCAGGAACTTCCAAACGGTCCCCCTCCAGACAGTCACCGCCGTCGCTGACCTTGCTGTTCTGGCCCTCCACAAAGCTGGACCCTTCCGGCTTTGCACACTCTCTGTTGTTCACTTTAGCCCTGCCTGGGCTACTCCTCCACTCCTTCCACTTCCTCCTCCCTGACTAGACTGCCTGGTACTTCCCGCCTCCAGAGCTGTGATCTCCTTGGTGGGCGGAGCCAACCGCCTGGCCCACCCCCTGGTGTGAATCATCAGCCTCTGGAGGAAGGCAACAAGGATTTTTGGTTAGCTGTGATGTGCCTACCTGGAGTGTGGGGTGTGGTGGTGTTGTGACCTGTGACCCCTGGCTTTCCCAGGGCGACACATTCCCCCTTAGCAAAATGCAGACCGTCCGCGGGCTGCCGTCCTACACCGGTTTTATTTTTCTGTAAAAGGGGTAACAAGGTTAAGCAAACAATAATAACATTTTTAATAACTTCTTCCCAAGACGGGAGGCACATTTACTTTTAACGTTGCAACGGTTTACGGTTACGGTTTCCGCTCTCTCCCACCCAAGTAACCTGGCCCTGATGCTGCCCCTAAAACCCAGGCAGCACCCCTTGACCCACAGTCCAGCACACGGTACCCGAGCGGGATCTGTCCTGCCCTCCAGAGGGTAGCCACCGGTTCCTTTGGTGGCTGGGCCCTGGCCTGCCCTGCTCAGGGCCCTCCCTCCAATCTGCCTCTCCGGAGGCGGCCTTGCGGAAAACGGTAACGGTAACCAACATATTTACAAGCCACTAACGTTTGTGGTTGCCCTGCAAGTTTACGGGCTTGTCCATGGATAGTTCCCATGCATTTTTAAACGGTCCCCATGGGGACAACGGTGCCGGCTCCTGCCGGTTGCAAATCACACGGTAAATCAGGTAAACTTCGGATCATTTTCACTTATCATTTTCAACTTTTTTCAAACTTTTCAACCAAACAGTGGTGGTCCCAACGGGGACGGTGCTACGGGCATCTGCTGCCCTACTCCGGACTTCCAGGCTCCAGTGCTCCTTCCAAGGGAGGGGGCGCGACGCTTGCTGGGGCCTCTGGGCTGCCCCTCAATCTAGCGTCCAGCGCAAACCACCCTCGCTCCCCAAAGAACCGAGTGTACTGGACGATATCACCCGGCATCAGATTGCGGCCGGGATGCTCCTCGGGCAAGTGGGCATTCACATCCCGCCGGGCTACAAAAACTTCGGCCTCCAGGCCCGGTTCGTATATGAATCCGTAGCCCCGGCGGACATCAAACCGCCTCACCTGCCCCACGTACAACGGTCCTCGGGCACGGGAGGTTGCCTGCCGGAGGTGTTCCTTCTCCCGGATCGCTCTGGCCACCAGTTCGGCCTTCTTCCGCTCCCTCTCGGCGATCTCCAGGCCCAGCGGTACCGGCTCCCTATCCCAGTACGGCGCTGCTGCCAGCGCCGGCGCACGGGTCGGGCCCCGCGGGACATCCTTGACGTTACCCACTGTCAGGACTACGGGTGGCATGTCCCGCGGTGTCTTGGCCTTGGGCGCTGCCTTGCAGCAACAACCCGGCGCTACCTCAGCCGAGGTGTGAGGGATGGGCATAGGGGCTTTCCGCTGCCGGGCCTTCGGCTCGGAACGGGTCATCGGCTCCGGCTCGGGGAGTCTTTCAAGGGATGCCTCCGGTTTTACTTTCGGCGTCTTCCACGGTAACACCTCCGGTGTGCCACGGGCTCCGGTTACAGGTCGGCCCGCTTGGGCGGGGACGCTGGGTACTGCTACCGGTTGCGGTGGTAGCAGGCCTAGTGGCGGGGTCACGGCCTCCGGGACGGGTGGCGAGGGAGGCAACGGGGGGAGAGGGCTTGGACCGGGCCCCACAGCCGCGATGACCGGCCCTTCAAGGGCATCGGGACGTGGGTCACTCACCCTCCCTTTCTCCGCCTCCTCCTCGCGTCTCCGCACGGTGGCTACAACGTCCACCATGTCGGCCTCCCACTCCTCCATGAGGAGCTGCATCCTGACCTGCAGCCTTTGGTAGAGCTGCGCGGTTCGGATTTCCACCCACGCCGCGGTTCCAGGCGCAGGGGCTACGGTGTCGCGGGACGGCATCCACATGATGGCTTCTCTTTTTGCTTCCAGGAACGGTATGTTTGCAGAGTCCTGGCGTCCCTGCTTTTATAGCCGCAGCTACATGCGGCCAGCCGCCATCGCGTCCCCCTTAGCTCTTTCCGGCCCCTCCTCTCTCGGGGCGGGGTTTTGGCCTTCGCGCCTCTACTGCTCGAGAAGACGCTCGAGCGGGAACTCTTCGCGCCAAAGATGGCGGCTTCTGAAATTTTTCTGCCGGATACCTCCGGCGGTAACAAGGCGCACCTCTACCAGACGGCAGAGCGGTAAGATCCTGTTCGTGACGCCAAGTTGTCGCGGGCGGGGAGGAGGGTGTCGGCACACTACGCTCACCCCTTCTGCTCGGGTCCGGCAGCTGCTCAGTGGTGGCTCGAGCTGTGGGCCAGATCCCGGGGTTCCTCGAGCGACACTCCTCGCCCGTGAGTGAAAGGGGTTGGTTGGGTGCGGGGATTGTTATAGTTCGTGACGCCACCCACGGTTGTGGTGATTGCACCACCGCTGCTCTGAGTGGGGATCCCGGGGATGGTGATGGGGAGCAGCCAGGTGTTGTGTTGCCCCTCCGTGGGTAGGGGTTGGTGATCCCGGGGCCCGGTGATGGTTTGTGAGGTGCGGGGCCTGGTGGGCGCAGGGACGCGGGGACAGCGCTGTGCCTTGCGGCACTGTGGTACTCACTCAGCCTGAGACATGGACACAGTTGGTACGGTAAACCAAACGGCTGGTAGGACGGTCCCACAGACGGCTGCACCTGCACTCCCGGTAGGTGACGGTGATGTCCCTCTTCCTTGCACCTAAGTTTGACTGATGGTAGCGGTGGATTCCCTCCGGTTACCCGCTCCCCGGCTGCAATCTGGGCCGGAGGAGCACTACCCTTTGCCCGCAGGCGCTGGCCCTGAGAAACTGGTGCCTTGGCGGTGGCGGTGTCTCTCTGCTTCAGGTTGGGCTGTTGCCGTCAATCGGGACTTGGTTGCTGGGGGATCTTCGTCCCCTTCACTGACGGATTCGGCAAATTTGGCGACTCCTAGCCTTGCCGGGGTCCGAGAGGCTGACTGTCCTTCGGAACACTGCTCCAGACCACCGAGCACACAGCCAACGGGGTCCTTCCAGGAACTTCCAAACGGTCCCCCTCCAGACAGTCACCGCCGTCGCTGACCTTGCTGTTCTGGCCCTCCACAAAGCTGGACCCTTCCGGCTTTGCACACTCTCTGTTGTTCACTTTAGCCCTGCCTGGGCTACTCCTCCACTCCTTCCACTTCCTCCTCCCTGACTAGACTGCCTGGTACTTCCCGCCTCCAGAGCTGTGATCTCCTTGGTGGGCGGAGCCAACCGCCTGGCCCACCCCCTGGTGTGAATCATCAGCCTCTGGAGGAAGGCAACAAGGATTTTTGGTTAGCTGTGATGTGCCTACCTGGAGTGTGGGGTGTGGTGGTGTTGTGACCTGTGACCCCTGGCTTGCCCAGGGCGACACACAATCAGGGCTGGTTCTGGAGTTTGGGTGGACTGATCGCGACGCGGCACGGCTGCAGCGGCCCCTTGCTCACGGGCCCCCACTACGGCAACCATTCTGCGCATCTCCGCCTTCCAATTCAGCAGCTGCTGCAGGCTCTGCGCCCTCACCTTCAAGCAGAACCGGCCCAGCCCCCGCTCCAGCCACGCAGCGGTCCCGGCGGGGAGCTCATCCGGGCCGCAATCTTCAAAGGCTACTCCTCCTCGGTTCCCCCAGAGCTTGGACGCCCCGGTGGCAGGTGCTCCCGTGCTCCAATTCGAAGACGCCGCCATCTCTCCATCCGCGTCCCCCTTAGTCTTTTTCCGGCTCCCCTTTTAAAGGGTCGGGGTTTCGGTTTTCGCGCCTCCACTGCTCGGGAAGACGCTTGAGCAAGGACTTTTCGCGCCCAAAATGGCGGCTTCTCAAGATTTTCGGCCGGACACCTCCGGCGGTCACAAGGCACACCTCTACCAGACGGCAGAGCGGTAAGATCCTGTTCATGACGCCAAGTTGTCGCGGGCGGAGGAGGGGACGCTGCGATCACCCACTGCTCGGGTCCGGCTGCTGATGCTGCTGCTCGGTGGTGCTTGAGCGGTGGGCCGGATCCCGGGGTCTCGAGCGGAGTTCCTCGCCCGTGAGTGAAAGGGGGAATTGGTGTGTGGTTTGGGGGATATTGTCCGTGACGCCACCAACGGTTGTGGTGAAGTTGTAACACCACCGCTGCTCTGGACGGGGATCCCGGGAGCGATGACAGGGAGCAGCTTGGATGTTGGTTCTCCCCTCCGTGGGTAGGGGGTTTGGTTGTCCCGGGGCCCCGGTGAGGGTGTTAGGGATGTCAGGCAGGTTACGGGGCCTGGTGAGGTGCAGGGTTGCGGGGGCAGCGCTGTGCCGCACGGCACGGTGGTACTCACTCAGCCAGTAATTCACACAGAGTCTCTGGTCAAGCAAACGGCTGGATGGACGGGTCCCACAGGCGGCTGCGGTTGTTCTCCTCCCGGTAGGTTGATGGTGACTGCCTTTCCCTGCACCTGTGTTGTGTTTACGGTTCCAATGGCTTCCCACCGGTAACCCGCTCCCCAGCTTGGATGGATGCTGAGGGAGCCCCTTTTGCCCGCAGGCTCTGGCTCTGGGAGCTATAGCCTTGGCGGTGACTGTGTTTCCCTCTATGGTGTGAGCTGTTGCCTTCAATCGGGTCTTGACTGCTGGGAAACCCCGGAGGTTCCCTTCGCTAACGGATTTGACCGGTTTTACGGCGACTCCTAGCCTGGTCGGGGTCCGTAAGCCCTGCCGAATGGTGCTGGCTTCTCTTCACTCCCCGATTCGGTACCGGCGGGCCAACGCCCGTCACCGGTCCGTACGGTTCACTCCAATCAGCCTCTCCTGCAGACAGTCACCACCGTCTGCCAACCTTGCTGTATGTGCCCGGGCCACACACCCGGACACCGTCAGGCTGCTACCCCTTCACTTCTCTAACTCCTTCACTCATCTGCCTTCCTTTTCCCGCCTCCAAGACTGTGAACTCCTCGGTGGGCGGGACCAACCGCCTGGCCCACCCCCTGGTGTGGACATCAGCCCCTGGAGGAAGGCAACAAGGATTTGTGTTTGACTTAGGTGTGCCTAGCCGGGGTGTAGGGTGTGTTGGTGTAGTACCTGTGACGTCCTGGCTTGTCCAGGGCACCACATTTCTTTTTTGTAGCTTTCTTTTTAATCAGAACTAATAAAGTATTGTTTTTAAGAAATTTAATGAGCGGACCTGAAAGCAGTGAGACAGCCATGCGGAAACTCGGTAAGTATAATTGTCCTGCTTTAATCCCCTTATTACTTCCTTTTTCCTTTTTTTTATTTTTATCCGGATGGTCTAACCAAAACAATACCAAGGATTTCCCGGGTTCCCCCATCACTACTGTCACGCATGGACAGTATAGATTCCTTTCATGTTATAGCTGATATAATGTTATAAAAAATGTTAGAGGGATTATAGTTATATTTTGTACAAAATGTAAATGCATGAATTATGTATGCTGAGATATATATAATAAAGTGCACAAAATGTATAATTGTGCCAAAATACTTAATGTGTTCATATTATTCAAATGTAATGCAGAGCTTTACTGTCCTCTAGTGGCTACAAGTATGTTACACACCGGTGTTTTTAGTTGCTTTTAGTTAAAAGTTTATTTCCAATGTAATTGTGCAAATTCTATAGAATAGTGGATAACATATTGATTGCTGAACTATAATTTATTTATTATGCATTGCTTATATAGCACCATCATATACCATAGCACTTTACTGAGATTATCATCACTGTCCCTATTGGGGCTCACAATCTAAATTCCCTGTAGTGGGAGAGAAGAAGGCGCAATAGGGTCTTACCCGGTTTACAGGGCGAAAAGTAAAAGAGCAATGCACTCACCTGGCCGGGTTGTGCCAGTCACAACCCCTTTGAAGACGTGGATGAGCGCTTAGGTGGTTCAGTAGTGGCCCCGTCACAGAGCAAAATTGTCAGAGTAAAAAAACTGGAGAAAAACAGGTTTTATGCCACGCTAGGAAACCACGAGAATGAATATAATAGATTGTTCTTTTATTTAGATCATTCCAACGCATTTCGGAGACTCATCTGCCTCCTTCCTCAGGGAAAAGAATCCCTGAGGAAGGAGGCAGATGAGTCTCCGAAACGCATTGGAATGATCTAAATAAAAGAACAATCTATTATATTCATGCTCGTGGTTTCCTAGCGCGGAATAAAACCCGTTTTTCTCCAGTTTTTTTTACTCTGACAATCTAAATTCCCTATCAGTCTGGAGTGTGTGAAACTGGAGGAAACCCACACAAACATGGGGAGAACATACAAACTCCTTGCAGATGTTGTCCATAGTAGGAAGGGCACCCAGGACCCAGTGGCATTCTGTCAATGGAGGCAGGCCATGCCACTACTATGGGGCCAGTGAGATGGGGGCCCGGCAGCGGCTGCCCGCCCAGGATCACACTTTCAAATGTATCATCATCCCAGATGCCGATACAGTTGAAAGTAATGATGAGACGGCACACAGCGCTCCCTCTCATCATTGTCCCACTGTGTCTGTGCTCTGACAGCTCAGCACAGCGGTGATGTCATTACTGCGTGCCACTGTGTTGAAATGTGCAGAGCATAGACACAGCGGGTGAACAAGGAGCAGCGGTGGGGGACCAAGGAGAGATGAGTATATATTTATTCAGTACACGGTGGGATGAATAATACTACGTGGGACTGCATAATAATACTTTGTTGGGCAGCATAATGCTACGTGGGGCGCATAATATTATGTGGGGCAGCATAATGCTCTATGGGGCTGCATAATACTTTGTGGGGCAGCATAATACTATGTAGGGCACATAATACTATATGGGGCAGCATCATACTATGTGGGGTAGCATAATACTATATAGGAGTGAATAATACCATATGGGGGCGCATAATACCATTATACTGTGTGCAAGCAATTATACAGTGTGAAGGTTTGTGTGGGGTCAGTCATATTGTGTGGAGGGCTATGTGGGTCCATTATACTATTTGGAGGGGTATTAGGGACTATTATACTGTATGGAGGGCTGTGTGGGGGGGGTCACAGTTGGTTATCTTACTTTGTTGTGGTCACCACTCTTTGCTGGGGTAGTTGAAGGGGGTACAGTAGGGTCTTCATACTGTGCATGTGGAAGGTACTGTGGAAGAATTTACCGTGGGGTATCATAAAGTGTTTGTGGGGAAGTTTTGTTGGCATCACACTTTATGGCTAAAATGAAAGGGGAATCTAGGAATTTTAACCCCTTCACCCGAGGGCGATTTTCTGTTTTTCTGTTTGTTTTTTTGCTCCCCTTCTTCCGAGAGCCGTAACTTTTTTATTTTTCTGTCAATCTTGCCATATAAGGGCTTGTTTTTTGCAGGAGGAGCTGTACTTTTAAATGAAACCATGACTTTTACCATATAGTGTACTGGAAAACAGCAAACAATTTCAAGTGCGGAAAAACGGCAAAAAAGTGTGATCACAGAATACGCTATGTCGTTTACCGATCAGATTAATTTATTTTATATTTTGATAGATCGGGTGTTTCTGAACGTGGTGATACCAAATTTGTGCATATTATTTTATTTTTTTTAACCCTTTAATTTTCAGTGGGCTGAATGAGGGGTGATTTGAACTTTTAGGGGTTTTTTTTTTTTTTTTTTAATTTTTTAAAACTTTTTTTTTTACTTTTTTATTTTACTAGATCCCCTAGGGGACTATAAGGATCAGCAGTCTGATTGCTCTTCCATTTCTCCAGATCACAGCTGAGATCTGGAGAGAAAAGCTGCTTTCCTCTCACACACTGCCCTCTGCCGGCAGTGAGAGAAAGTGACTTGTGATAGCTACAGGAGTCATCACATGACCCTGTGCTACCATGGCCACCACCGGAAGTCATGTGATCACGTCACGTGACTTCCGATGGGGGTGGGTAAGGTATGCTAATGGAACCGATTCCACTCGCGCCTGGAAGGCACACATCTCAGCTGTTGAAATCAGCTGAGATGTGCGCGGATCACCGCAGGCTGCCCATATGTAAACATAAAACCATGTGTAAAAAGCTGAAGTTGAAAAGGGGATGGTTTCTACAAATGGATAATACCAGTGCTTTACTCGGCTCATCCTGATTGCCCTGGTGCAGAGGGGTTAATGACAGCTCCCATCAAGCACTAGATTAGTGATGGGAGGCATCTATGAGATTCCCCCCATTACTAACCTCATTAAGTGAAAAAAAAAAAACACAAATACAAAAAAAAATCCTTTTTATGAATTAAAATACAAAACAAAACACCCTCTTTCTACAATTTATTAACCCACTAAACACCCAGGTCCAGCGTAATCCACACAAGGTCCTATGGCGATTTCAGCTCTGCTACATACTGAAGTCGCAGTGGACAGGCACAGTGCGGAACGTGACCGCCCGCTGTGGCTTCAGGCAGACACTGACTGAGCCGCAGCTGTAAATTGACCGCACCTCAGGTGAACTGAGTTCAATCAGACCTGCACCTCCTGGAAGAAAACAGGAGGGTTTTTTTTTTAAAGGAGATGCAGATTTGGTGTGATGCGGTATGAATGCGGTATTGCTGCAATTTTTTGCTAGGACATGCAGATTTGGTGCAGGAATTTGGTGTATAAATTTCAGCACCAAATCTGCATTTCTTTGCAAAAGAATACACAAAAACGGTTTGGACGCTGTTTCAGTGGGTTTTCTGCCAGGAGATGGTGGGGGAAGCAGTATGTATGAGAACTAATCATCGGACCCGGAAGTAGTGGTTACAGCCGCAGGGAAGGTCAGTAAGTATAACGGGCCTGCTTTATTACTTATTTTATTTCTTATGCAGCCCCCCTAGCCCTTACTAATACCAACCTCCCTAACCCTTACTAATGTAGCGCCCATGAATGCATCAGGGTGCTACAGGGAACTACATCCTGTCCTCCAGGGTGCAGGGCCTACCCCCCATGGTTCCAGGTTCCCAACAATGGTGTCACTAACATCCGCACTACAAATCCCAGCCACACCTCACACCATGAACTGTACAGTCACACCAGTGGGTTGGTCAAGTTGGAGCAGAGCCGCCCACCTAGTTGTCAGGCAGACTGGTGGGAGGAGAGACAGGGTTGTTGAGAGTTAGCCCTCAAAGAGTGAGGAGTTGGGGAGTTGTAGCTCCCAGGGAGTCGACAGGTTGGGTCGCAAACGGTGGTCCAGGACCACAGGAGTCGGGGACCGGTGGCAGTGACATTGGAGAGTGTGCGACGGACATAGTCCAGGAGGACTGTCGGCATTAAGACCCCAAGAGAACTGACCGGTACCGAACACGGCGGCATACAGGTCCCTAGATCAGGGAAGAACTTCAGGCGCCTTGATAATTAACCTGTGGAGGATAGTCTCTTTATGAACTTTCCCCAAGAGCTCAGAGATTGAAGGTATCAGCACAATGTGGGGGATAGGGTTCTCCAAAGTATACAACCCACTAAAATCCCAAGTGCCAGCCATCAAGAGCACAGCTACACTACACATAGTGAGCGGGGCCCCGAAAGGTTCAGGCGAAGGGGCCACAACGATCAATCAATTTGTGCACAAAGGCAGGGCTCCGGACTTACCAAGTGACACCGGTGGGAGCGGGACCTGAACGGGCACCCCCCGCAGAAACTGCGGTATCTAGAGACTTTGGTTTACTATCTGTGTGAGTGTCTGCTTATTCCACCTAATCCGGCACCAAGACTACCGCAGTGAGTAACTTGACCCCTGCACCCTGCTTTCCCAAGGCCAAGCCGTCCGCTCACTAAATCCCCCCACACTGTCCGGGGCCTTCCCTACCTGTGGAGGGACTGACACCTTACTATCCCACACCATCTGCCCCGGTACTCCCTTTGACAGCGGCGGTACTCCTTACCGCAACCCACAGGTGGCGTCATGAACATTTATCGCCTGTAAATATCCTCTTACATTTGAGTGGCTGCAAGCCCCCGGGTCCGAAGACCCTCGAGCCACAACAACCCAGAATCCGAGCAGTTTGACTGCTGCAGGGGCGGCATACTAACACAAAAGTTTTGCCTCCCAGTTAATTTAATGGGGTTTGGATATGTTCATCGAACTGTTCGTTGAACTTTTATGGATCAATTCATCATCAATTTGCATAACTATTCACAGTAAAAGTAATTTGGACCAGGGGTGCCAAAACGTTTACATCCCACTGTACATAGCTGACACTCGCTAATGATTTCACTGGCACTCCATGTGAGACAAGCGCAATCAAAGCGCCGTACATTTACAGCGGTTTGCGGGAACTCACCTCCTGTGGAACTGTACATGCATGATGGATGTCGTGAAGGGGCTAAAATTGCTGTTGGAAGAAGGCAGCCTTCAAATATGAGAGATCGGGAGTAGTTTGCAAAAGTAGATGTGGCGCCCTAGACAAGCCAGGTCGTCACAGAACAACACCAACACACCCTACACCCCGGTTAGGCACACCGAAGCCAAACACAAAATCCTTGTTGTCTTCCTCCAGGGGCTGATGTCCACACCAGGGGGTGGGCCAGGCGGTTGGTCCCGCCGACCGAGGAGTTCACAGTCCTGGAGGCGGGAAAAGAGACGAGAGAGAACAGTTTAGGAGTTAGAGAAGTGAAGTGGTAAAGGAGCAGACTGACCGTGTCGAGGTGTGTGGCCCGGGCACAAACAGCAAGGTTGGCAGACGGTGGTGACCGTCTGCAGGAGAGGCTAATCAGAGTGAACCGTAAGGACCGTGGACGGGCGGTGGCTCGGCGGTACCGGACCGGCGAGCAAAGAGAAGCCAGCACCATCCGGCAGGGTTACGGACCCCGACCAGGCTTGGAGTCGCCGCAAATTGGTCAAATCCGTTAGTGAAGGGAGCCTCCGGGGTTTCCCAGCAGCCAAGACCCGATTGAAGGCAACAGCTCAAACCGTGAAGGGAAACACAGTCACTGCCAAGGCTACAGTTCCCAGGGCCAGAGCCTGCGGGCAAAAGGGGCTCCTTCAGCACCCATCCAAGCTGGGGAGCGGGTTACCGGTGGGAACCCATTGGAACCGTACACAAAACACAGGTGCAGGGAAAGGCAGTCACCATCAACCTGCCGGGAGGAGAACAACCGCAGCCGTCTGTGGGACCCGTCCATCCAGCCATTTGTTTGACCAGAGACTCTGTGTGAATTACTGGCTGAGTGAGTACCACCGTGCCGTGTGGCACAGCGCTGCCCCTGCGACCCTGCACCTCACTAGGCCCCGCAACCCGCCTGCCATCAACCCCTACCCCGTCACCGGGCCCCGGGACAACCAACCCCCTACCCACGGAGGGGAGAACTAACATCCAGGCTGCTCCCTGTCATCGCTCCCGGGATCCCCATCCAGAGCAGCGGTGGTGTCACCAATATCACCACAACCGTGGGTGGCGTCACGGACAATAAATCCCCAAAACCAAACCCCTTTTCACTCACGGGCGAGGAGCGCCGCTCGAGTCCCCGGGATCCAGCCCACCGCTCGAGCCACCACCGAGCAGCAGCAGCAGCCGGACCCGAGCAGTGGGAGAGCGCAGCGTCCCCTCCTCCGCCCTCGACATGTGTGTGTGTGTGTGTGTGTGTGTGTGTGAGGGTAAAGGGGGTGCATTGTATTGTGTGTGGGGAGGGGTAATGGGGGTGCATCGTATTGTGTGTGTGTGTGTGTGTAATGGGGGTGCATTGTACTGTATGTGTGTGTGTGGGGAGTGGTAATGGGGGTGCATTGTAGTGTGTGTGTGTGTGTGTGTGTGTGTGTGTGTAATGGGGGTGCATTGTATTGTATGTGTGTGTGTGTGTGTGTGTGTGTGAGGGTAAAGGGGGTGCATTGTATTGTGTGTGGGGAGGGGTAATGGGGGTGCATTGTATTGTGTGTGTGTGTGTGTGTGTAATGGGGGTGCATTGTATTGTATGTGTGTGGGGAGTGGTAATGGGGGTGCATTGTAGTGTGTGTGTGTGTGTGTGAGTGAGGGTAAAGGGGGTGCATTGTATTGTGTGTGGGGACGGGTAATGGGGGTGCATTGTATTGTGTGTGGGGAGGGGTAATGGGGGTGCATTGTAGTGTGTGTGTGTGTGTGTGTAACGGAGTGCATATTGTATTGTGCGTGTGTGTGTGTGGGGAGGGGCAATGGGGGTGCAGTGTGTGTGTGTGTGTGTGTGTGTGTGTGTGTGTAGTGGCGCGGAGTCATTAATCGAGGACTAATTAGTGTGATATCAGTGATATTAGTCCTGGACCTGTCCGCACAGGTACCATCCCCTGTAGTGACTGCAGCACTTGTAGAGTAATTAGGACACAGGTATGTGGCAGAACAATCCACAAATCAGGGAAGCAAAGAGCAGAAAATACATCAAGGTCTGCTACACACTGCAAAAATGTGTCACATAGTGCCATACAGTACTCACATAATGCCATACAGTACCCATAATGCCATACAGTACTCACATAATGCCATACAGTACTCACATAATGCCATACAGTACTCACATAGTGCCATACAGTACTCACATTATTATTATTATTATTATTATTATGTATTATTATAGCACCATCAATTACATGGCGCTTTACATGTGAAAAGGATATACATAATAGGGACAAGTACAATAATCATAAACAATACAAGGCACAGACTGGTACAGGAGGAGAGAGGTCCCTGCCCGTGAGGGCTCACAGTCTACAAGGGATAGGTGAGGATACAGTAGGTTAGGGTAGAGCTGGTTGTGCGGCGCTGTATCAGACTGAGGGTTACGGCGGGTTGTAAGCTTGTCGGAAGAGGTGGGTCTTCAGGTTCCTTTTGAAGCTTGTCAAGGTAGGCGAGAGTCTGATGTGCTGTGGCAGAGCATTGCAGAGTATGGGGGAGACACGGGAGAAATCTTGGATGCGATGGTGGGAAGAGGAGATGAGAGGGGAGTAGAGTACTCACATAATGCCATACAGTACTCACATAGTGCCATACAGTGCTCACTTAGTGCCATACAGTACTCACATAGTGCCATACAGTGCTCACATAATGCCATACAGTACTCACATAATGCCATACAGTACTCACATAGTGCCATACAGTACTCACATAATGCCATACAGTACTCACATAATGACATCCAGTACTCATAGTGCCATACAGTACTCACATAATGCCATACAGTACTCACATAATGCCATACAGTACTCACATAGTGCCATACAGTACTCGCATAATGCCATACAGTGATCACATAGTGCCATACAGTGCTCACATAGTGCCACACAGTGCTCACATAGTGCCATACAGTACTCACATAATGCCATACAGTACTCATAGTGACATACAGTGTCACATAATGCCATACAGTGCTCACTTAGTGCCATACAGTACTCACATAATGCCATACAGTACTCACATATTGCCATACAGTGTCACATAGCGCCATACAGTGTGACAGAGTGATACAGTGTCACATAGTGCCATATAGTGTCACATAGTGCCATACAGTGTCACATAGTGCCATACAGTGCTCACATAATGCCATACAGTACTCACATATACAAGTGCAGAAATATATTACACATTCACCACGCGAAAAGTGGGCCTGTGGACCCCCAAATGCCAGGGCTGAATTTTAGTCCCAGTCCGGCCCTGCTTGAGGTGCAAACAATTTTGTTCTGCCAATTTTGGGGGTTTTGCGCGAAATTAAGTCCAATTTGCCTTTTTATTCACAGGTTTTTTGTGTTGTTCAGATACAGACATAGAAAATAAACATGTATATAACAAAAAGTGTAATTACAATAATTTTCTGGGAGAATTACTTCATTTTCTGGAACAGTTTCAAGGGTGCCAACACTTTCGGCCATAACTATCTCAAGAATGGAGCTTAAAGATACTCATGGACATAAAAATATTTAACATTTTGATAAAGGGTATTCCCATCTTTTAAATTTATAACATCGACAGGATACCATGAATGTATAGTAAATGTGTTTTGCACCAGTTGATCCTGCATTTGCCCCTTGAAGGGTTCCGATATGTGCTACTGTTAGTTAGAATTTTTATGGAAATTTTAACCATCTCTCAACTGACAGCAGAGCACTCCTCCATCATCCACAGATGCTCAATAGGGTTTAGGTCTACCATATTTACACTCATGGTGTCACTCTCAGGCTATGTCCGCATGTGTGCTTATTTCCTGCGTTTTGGCCGTGTTTAAAACTGCACCGTGTCAATGACAAAATGCATGCGTTGTGCTTCCCCAGCAAAGTCTATGAGAAGTCAGAAAATTCAATCCGCACGTTGCTTTTTTTAGGCAGCGTTTTGTTTGTCAAATATTTGTCAAAATCATTGCCTAAAAAAAGAAGCATGTCCCTTCTTCATTGCTTTTTGGTTGCATTTCCACCCATTGAAATGAATGAGGTGTGTGAAAACGCAACCAAAATGTTTATCTGTGCGCACTGCATTTTTGTTGCGTTCTGCATCCTTTTTTGACAAACAAAACGCAGGTTTTTCGGTCTCTCTCTCTCTGTCAGTCTCTCTCTGTCAGTGTCTGTCTCTCTCTGTCGGTGTCTGTCTCTCTCTCTCTGTCGGTGTCTGTCTCTCTCTGTCGGTGTCTGTCTCTCTCTCTGTCGGTGTCTGTCTCTCTCTCTGTCGGTGTCAGTCTCTCTCTGTCGGTGTCTGTCTCTCTCTCTGTCGGTGTCAGTCTCTCTCTGTCGGTGTCTGTCTCTCTCTGTCGGTGTCTGTCTCTCTCTGTCGGTGTCTGTCTCTCTCTGTCGGTGTCTGTCTCTCTCTCTCTGTCGGTGTCAGTCTCTCTCTGTCGGTGTCAGTCTCTCTCTGTCGGTGTCAGTCTCTCTCTGTCGGTGTCTGTCTCTCTCTCTCTGTCGGTGTCTGTCTCTCTCTCTGTCGGTGTCGGTCTCTTTCTCTGTCGGTCGGTCTCTCTCTCTCTCTGTCGGTCAGTCTCACTCTCTCTCTGTCGGTCGGTTGGTCTCTCTCTGTCGGTCGGTCTCACTCTCTCTCTGTCGGTCTCTCTCTCTCCCTCCTTCATACTCACCAATCACTGATCACAGATCACTGGGGCGGCGCTGCACAGCTATCACACTGCTTGGTCCGGTAAAGATAGATGAGATAGGGTATTAAATGCCGAGCTATCACAGGAAGCAATGTTGATTAATTATTCTCTTCATTCATATGCAGATCAAGTCAATGCGTTTCCGAGGTTGCTGCCCCCTTCATCAGGACTACAGAGAAAATCAAGAATGATGAAGGAGGCTGCGACCTCGAAAACGCGTTGACTTGATCTGCACATGAAAAAAGAGAATAATTAATCAACATCGCTTCCTGTGATAGCATGACATTTAAAACCCATTCTCATCTATCTCTGCCATTGCTTCCCTGGGGCTGCTGCTATCACAACTTCCATGCTGATACAGGTGTTGTGACTATCACAACTCCGCCAGGTGAGTGGACTCAAGTACATTTATCTGCCATTTATATCAGATAAGACCCTATTGCGCTATATCTCTCTCCACAGTTTCTTCTGTATGTACACTGCTCCGGTAGCTTCTCCTGCTTATGAAAGTGCCGGCTGCTCATTAGGCCATCTCATATTCAATGCTCTCCCTGCCCACCGGCGCCTTTGATTGGTTGCAGTGAGACAGCTGTCACTCAGCGTGGGGGCTCGTCTGAATGCAACCAATCACAGCCACCGGTGGGCGAGTCTATATCGTGCAGTAAAATAAAATAAATAAATAAAAAAATAATTTAAAAAAACAATATGCGGAAAATTGAGACCCAGCCAAGATAAAGCCACACAGCTGGGGGCTATTTTTAGACTGGGGAGGCCTATCGTTTTTAGGCTACCCTCCAGCCTAAAAATATCAGCCAGCAGCCGCCTGGAATTGCCGTATCCATTAGATGCGACAGTCTCTGAACCTTACCTGACTCTTCCCGAATTGCCCTGGTGCATTGGCAATCGGGGTAATAAGGAGTTAATGGTAGCTCATAGCTGCCACTAAGTCCAGGTTAATCATGGCAGGCATCTATGAGACACCCCCCATGATTAACCTGTAAGTGAAAGAAAATAAACACATACACCCAAAAAATCCTTTATTTGGAATAAAAGACAAAAAAAACACCCTCTTTCACAACTTTATTAATCCCCAAACACCCCTCCAGGTCCGACGTAATCAACACGAGGTCCCACTTTCAGCTCTGCTACATCGGAAGCTGACAGTGAGTGTCCATAAAGCACGACCACTAGCTGTGAGCTCCATGGAGCAACTGAAGTGAGATAGCGTCACGTCACTCAGGTTACCCGCGGCCACAGGTGGAGTCCTCCAACTGTGAAAGCAAATCACCTGAGTGACTGAAGTGAGCCGCGAGATCAGCGGTGCCCTCACTCAGGTAATTTTCGGTGAAGGACTCCAGCTGCGGTCGCAGGTAACCTGAGTGACGGCTCACTTCAGTCACTCAGGTGAGTTGGGGGTCACAGGTCCTCCACCTGTGACCGCAAATCGGGCCGCGACACAGAGACAGAGCCGCGGAATGACAGTGAACTCAGGTGAAGCTCTGACGTCACTGCTGTGTACTCCGCACTACTGCCTGTGTCCTGGCACTGACCTCTGAGGTTCATCCGAGTTCATGATAGCACACAGACAGAGCAGCGTGATGACAATGAAGTCGGGTGAAGTTCATGCGAGTTCATTCTCATCGTGCAGCTCTGTCTCTGTCTGCTGTCAGCGGGCAGTCATGCTCCATGGGACAGAAATGTAGCAGAGCTGAATTGCCGTGGGACCACACTGTCAAAAATGCATCCAAAACACATGCACAACGCATGCGTTTTGGATGCATTTTTTTGTCAAACGCAGTGTTTACAGTTGTCAAAGTCTGCCAGAGGGTGCATTTTTTTTGTCAAATGAAGAACGCAGCGTGCAGACATACCCTCATAGTGCCTTGTCTGGTCCAAAGCTAGCCAGCAGTAGATGGACCGTTTTCTTCTTGAGACTTGTCCAAACACACCCCATCCAGACCATCACCAATTTTCAGTAGGGGAGTAGCTCTAAATACTAAGCGAATGGCTAAAAGGTGTGATAGTGAAACCCTTTTTCTAAGGAAGGGTAAGATGGTGACCCCCTGATAAAACATTCCGCTGGCCCCTGGCTCCCCTGACATTCCTAGATAGGTTCTGCACCCATGCTACTAGCTGGATACCTGGCCCTAGCTGATGCTGAACTAGGCCCTAGGTAGTGAACAGATGGGATGAGCACTAGTCAACCACACTAAGCTCTAAAGAAGATACAGGTACAACAAACAGGGTAAAGCAAACAAACAAGTTATCTCCAACAAGACTTATCCCTGCTTTACACGAGACGATCGATTGTGCGATTTCACGATCGATTGTACCCGCCCCCGTCGTTTGTGCGTCACGGGCAAATTGCTGCCCATGTCACACAAAGTCGTGAAACCCCCGTCACACGTACTTACATGCTGAGCGACCTCGCTGTGGGCGGCGAACATCCTCTTCCTAAAGGGCGAGGGACGTTTGGCGTCACAGCGATGTCAAACAGCCGCCAGCCAATAGAAGTGGAGGGGCGGAGATGAGCGAAACGTAAACATCCTGCTCGCCTCCTTCCTTCCGCATAGCCGCCGGGAGCCGCGGGACGCAGGTAAGCTGTGTTCATCGTTCCCAGGGTGTCACACGGAGCAATGTGTGCTACCCCGGGTACAATGAACAACTGGCGCCATTTTAATTAAACAATTTTTTAAAACTGAGTGACGAGTACACGACTCACGATTTGTGAGCGATACTGCGTCGCTCGGAGATGTCACATGAGACGACGTCGTGAATGATGCCGGATGTGCGTCACGAAAACCATGACCCCGACGATGCATCGCACGATAGCTCGTCTCGTGTAAAGCCCGCATTAGGCTATGTGCCCACGTGTGTGCACTCTGCACAGCAGCGTAACGTCACTGCATGTGCGCTTCAGATCGTACCTGAAAAGCTCTGTTCTGAAGCTTCGGTGACTGCAGAATTCGTGCGCTCTGGATGCAGCCCTCGCCATAGACAGAGCGGGGGCTGCATGCAAAGCGCACGAAAGAAGTGACATGTCACTTCTTAGAATGCAGCGATTTGGGAGTAGCCGAATCGCTGCGTTCTAAAACGCCATGTGGGCATGGATTAGGCACAATCTTCATAGATTGTGCTGGGGACGCAGGACACATGCAGTTACGCTGCGGTGGAGATCGCAGCGTAACAGCATGAAAATACGCCACGTGGGCACATAGCCTTAGGGAGAGGAACAGCAACATACAACAACGTTTCTCCAGATGATTACAAGCAGCCTACTTGCAATCAGGACCATATAGAAACTTATCACTATCAACAGCAAAATACCAAAGGGAAATGCAGGTATATAAAAACACAGAGGGTGAGGCATAATGATTAGCTGTTGAAAGGCAAAGATCTCCACAGGGTCCTAAAGGGGAAAAAGTAAACCCTAACAGAGAAGACCCACAAAACTCCATTCACACTACAGAAGAAAGAATGGAATATCAAGGAGCTGTTTGTGCAGCCAAACATAATGACCTTCTGCAGCCCAGACACCACAGGGTTGTCTGTCAGCCGTGACAAACCTGTGACACTGGGTTATCTACTATATGTAGAGGTGACATTTGTAACTCTATCCACAGCTTTGATAATAATGCGATGACTACTGAAAGCTTATCTGCACAGAACAGGAAGATAACTCTAATATTAATCCCCCTATACGTGTTAGAAAAAAAAAATCAGCTGAACAGCCAATATTAACGGAATCGTTTAACCATCCTGTGTGAATGGGTGACTCTCCACACTACCTACAGATTGTGTCAGAGAGATAACAATAGTGAAGTCTAAATTCAAATGACTTTTGTTTTCTAAGAGATGGACACATATGAGCACTATATCATATCACAATGTAGTAATGTTAAATATGGTGTGCTATATAATGTGGACTATAATTAAATGGTCAAGCACCATCAAACTAAATAGACCTACATCAAAAAAGTACAATGAAGACAAAATTATATTTTAAGAAAATACTTTCTTTATTAATTAAGAATTAAAATTATACGTAGGAGTAATATACACATATAGTCACTAGGTGGCACCACATAGCTATGATACAGCGGTATCTAGTATTAGTGACACTAAATTATATAGGCTGGTTCGAGCAAGGCGACCGACAAACATGGCTCAGTTACACCAGTTCTGTCAAGAGGAATGAGCCCAAATTCCTACCAACTATTGTGAGAAGCTTGTGGAAGGATATCCAAAACGTTTCGTCCAAGTCATACAGTGTAAGGGCAATGGTACTGTAGCGCACCATGGGGCCTTAGGCTACTCGTCACCGGGCCAGTGGTTTCTTGGGGTTGCTGTGACTGGCCTGACCCGGCTCCGTGGCGCCATCGGCTACATGAAAAGACAAACAAGTGCTAGGGGAATGGAAGGAGGACGAAGGGTCCATGGGGAGCATGTCACCAGTTGCAATGGCGACTGGGTCTCGACTTCCTCCGCCGCAGACCCTTCTTTTTCCTCTCCTAGGAGCGATGTTGGATGGGAATGAGGGATGCTTTGCAGTGCCACCAGTGGTGCGCGGCCAGGAATTAGCTGCCGCTGCAGAGTTTGTCTCAGGGGCAGGTGTTGAATGCAGCCAGGATGGTATAGCTCCCCACAGGCGGAGCGGAACCCTGGGAGGTTGATGAGGACAGGGCGGCAGTCCATGGGAGCACCGGAGCACAGGGCAGCGGCATTTGCTCACAGAGTCACCGGGTGCGAGTTCCAGATGCTTTTATTCTCTGGTTAAGATGGTATCGTGCACCAGGTGCTGGTTCTTGCCGTCAGAGACTCCGGTCGATCCAAGGCAGGTCTGAGGTCCGGTCAGGTAATTGGTGGGCTTTCTCCTCCGTGCACAACTCTGTACTTGGTGGGTCCCCATGGCCTGAAGAGTTCTGGGGATCCCCTCCTGCTCTCTCTCTCCCTCACTTACTCTCTGTCTTGGCCCGTATGGCAGGCAGCTTGAACCTCTATTGGGCTGGACCTCTGGGTTCCCTCTTGCTGCAGTGCCCCAGACACTAACGTCAGTGAGGTCATTGATGGTCCCCTCAACGAGCAGATTTATCAGGTGAGCCTGAAGCGTCTTCTTGAACGAGTTCTGCACCCTGCCTGTGCTCGGTCCAGTGAGTACTCACACCGTAACTCAGCCTGGCGACCGTCCGCCTTTAGCCCACGATTACTGGTACCGGGTCCCATCCCTCCAGGTGTTACTAGCCCCAGTCTGGCTGGCTCCCCTCTGCAGGAGACTCCTGCAGAGGTCGGTGCGGTGTTACATCCCAGACGGTTCTGCTCTGCCTCCCTGAGGGGTGCCTGGCAGCCACCCCTCAGGGAGCTGCTCCACAGCGTGTCTGCTCTGTCTCTGTCTGACTGGAACTGACCTCGACTTCCTGTCTGCTTTGTAACTTACTCCTACTCCTGCCCCCCACCCTTGCAAGGATCCAGTTCATTGTTATGGTGACCTGAAGTTCCCCCAGTGCCTGTGTCTGCTAGGAACTGGCTGAGTCACTTCCTGACTGTGTTTAGATGAGTTATGTGAGAAAAATTATTAGCTCATTCCTAGTGACTGCTTCTCCCTGACCCTGATTCTCCAGGTCCAGTTGATCTGGGGAGCACCTAGGCTGACTGGCATCCTGTCACCCAGAATGCACCCAGCATGTTAAGGGGGGTGCCCATAATGACCCAAACCTGAACCCAGTCCCCATTGGGGAGGGCAACCCTGCTGTATGGTGATGTGAGGTGTGTGTAAACTTACCGGGTTAACCTCTTTCTGCCCGGGAAGGATATAATGATATACCCTGTAGCGACCAGTCTTAGGGGCACTACAGTACCAAATATTAATGAAATTTATGTACACTCTTGACTTTTTTGCAGAAAGTAATAAAATGCCTTAAAACATTATCTCTCGCTCATCATTCCGGCATTTGGCAAATATAAATAATTTTGATTTCTAATTGACCTAAAACGGGAAAGTTTTATTCTGATTTCATGTCAGACATTGAGAAAAACATGCAGATGTGTCTTTTTAGATAGTGGATGTAAAAATCTGGCTTAAAGCACGCCACTTTTACTGTAATGATAGCTTTATTCTCTTGGCATTCTCTCATGAACTTCATCAGGTCATCACCTAGAATGGCGTTACCAGAGGTGTATCTAGGTTTTATGGCACTTGGGGCAAAAATTCTGTTTGGCGCCCTCCCCGCAGTTTAGGAAGTCGTCATGTCATTGATCATTCATATATGATTTGCACACTTAAGGGGGCTTTACACGCTGCGACATCGCTAATGCGAACTCGTTGGTGACGCACATCCGGCCACATTAGCGATGCTGTTGCGTGTGACACCTATGAGCGATTTTGCATCGTTGCAAAAACGTGCAAAATCGCTCATCGGTGACATGGGGGTCCATTCTCAAAAATCGTTACTGCAGCAGTAGCGATGTTGTTCCTCGTTCCTGCGGCAGCACACATCACTCCGTGTGACACCGCAGGAACGAGGAAGGTCTCCTTACCTGCCTCCCGGCCACAATGCGGAAGGAAGGAGGTGGGCGGGATGTTACGTCCCGCTCATCTCCGCCCCTCCGCTTCTATTGGGCGGCGGTTCAGTGACGCAGCTGTGACGACGCTGTGACGCTGAATGAACCGCCCCCTTAGAAAGGAGGCGGTTCGCCGGTCACAGCGACGTCGCTAGGCAGGTAAGTCCGTGTGACGGCTCTGGGCGATGTTGTGCGGCATGGGCAGCGATTTGCCCGTGTTGTACAACAGATGGGGGCAGGTACCCACACTAGCGATATCGGGATCGATATCGCAGTGTGTAAAGCGGCCTTTAGGCTATATTCACACAGTACATCTTTTACTGCGTTTTCGCTGCATTTTTGAGGTCACGAAGATGCACCTAAATGTACAGTTAGGTCCAGAAATATTTGGACAGTGACACAATTTTCACGAGTTGGGCTCTGCATGCCACCACATTGGATTTGAAATGAAACCTCTACAACAGAATTCAAGTGCAGATTGTAATGTTTAATTTGAAGGTTTGAACAAAAATATCTGATAGAAATTGTAGGAATTGTACACATTTCTTTACAAACACTCCACATTTTAGGAGGTCAAAAGTAATTGGACAAATAAACCAAACAAAAAAAAAATTTTTTTTTTCAATATTTTGTTGCGAATCCTTTAGAGGCAATCACTGCCTTAAGTCTGGAACCCATGGACATCACCAAACGCTGGGTTTCCTCCTTCTTAATGCTTTGCCAGGCCTTTACAGCCGCAGCCTTCAGGTCTTGCTTGTTTGTGGGTCTTTCCGTCTTAAGTCTGGATTTGAGCAAGTGAAATGCATGCTCAATTGGGTTAAGATCTGGTGATTGACTTGGCCATTGCAGAATGTTCCACATTTTGCACTCATGAACTCCTGGGTAGCTTTGGCTGTATGTTTGGGGTCATTGTCCATCTGTACTATGAAGCGCCGTCCGATCAACTTTGCGGCATTTGGCTGAATCTGGGCTGAAAGTATATCCCGGTACACTTCAGAATTCATCCGGCTACTCTTGTCTGCTGTTATGTCATCAATAAACACAAGTGACCCAGTGCCATTGAAAGCCATGCATGCCCATGCCATCACGTTGCCTCCACCATGTTTTACAGAGGATGTGGTATGCCTTGGATCATGTGCCGTTCCCTTGCTTCTCCAAACTTTTTTCTTCCCATCATTCTGGTACAGGCTGATCTTGGTCTCATCTGTCCATAGAATACTTTTCCAGAACTGAGCTGGCTTCATGAAGTGTTTTTCAGCAAATTTAACTCTGGCCTGTCTATTTTTGGAATTGATGAATGGTTTGCATCTAGATGTGAACCCTTTGTATTTACTTTCATGGAGTCTTCTCTTTACTGTTGACTTAGAGACAGATACATCTACTTCACTGAGAGTGTTCTGGACTTCAGTTGATGTTGTGAACGGGTTCTTCTTCACCAAAGAAAGTATGCGGCGATCATCCACCACTGTTGTCATCCGTGGACGCTCAGGCCTTTTTGAGTTCCCAAGCTCACCAGTCAATTCCTTTTTTCTCAGAATATACCCGACTGTTGATTTTGCTACTCCAAGCATGTCTGCTATCTCTCTGATGGATTTTTTCTTTTTTTTCAGCCTCAGGATGTTCTGCTTCACCTCAATTGAGAGTTCATTAGACCGCATGTTGTCTGGTCACAGCAACAGCTTCCAAATGCAAAACCACACACCTGTAATCAACCCCAGACCTTTTAACTACTTAATTGATTACAGGTTAACGAGGGAGACGCCTTCAGAGTTAATTGCAGCCCTTAGAGTCCCTTGTCCAATCACTTTTGGTCCCTTGAAAAAGAGGAGGCTATGCATTACAGAGCTATGATTCCTAAACCCTTTCTCCGATTTGGAGGTGAAAACTCTCATATTGCAGCTGGGAGTGTGCACTTTCAGCCCATATTATATATATAATTGTATTTCTGAACATGTTTTTGTAAACAGCTAAAATAACAAAACTTGTGTCACTGTCCAAATATTTCTGGACCTAACTGTATGCATTTCCTTCCTCCAGCAAAGTCTATAAGATTTCTATTTTTCTGTCCACACTGTGCATCTTTTTTTGTCTGCATCTTGGCTGCGTTTTTGAAGACGTAGCTTGTTAATTCTTTTTGCGTTATTGCCAGTGTTTTTTAGCCCTTCCAGTGAATAGATTTGACTTAAAAAACGCATTGGGCAAAATGCGGTAAAAACGTGGTAAAACAGCATCAAAAATGTGACGCTCTGGCAAAACCAGGTAGTCCCACATTAGGCCCCCGCACAACACCTTCCCTCACCTAGGTTACATACAGCCGACCTGAAACCCTAGTCACCCCCCTCAGGGCAAGATAGGCACACCAGTGGGCAGGACCAGGCGGTTAGGGAACGCCCACCTAGGGGTCTAGACAGCCCGGGGCAGGAAAGCAAGTAGTCAAGTCAAGTCGAGTTGAGGTGAGAGGAGTGGAGGCTGGGGCTAGGTGTAGCTCCAGCGGTGGAGAAGTTCAATTTGACTGGCGCCATGGTTGGAGCCCTGGTGCCTTGGCTAGGTGGCAGACGATGGTCCCCGTCAGTAGGAAACGAGAAGACGGCAGCCGGAGATCCGAGGTGGACCGGGACAGGGTTGGAGCCCGCCGGTACCGACACCAGAGACCCGACCCGGAAACCGTGCAAAGAGGGGGTACTCGGACTCTGAAGCCAGGACCGGAACCAACGGCCTAGCTAATCAACCGATTGAGGGCAAGATTTTAGGTCCTGTCCCAACCAAAGTCCCAAAAGCAGACAACCACCCACAGAGAGGAATAGGGCAACCGCCAGGGCCCATAGATCCCACGGGTCAGCGTCAGCGGGCACGGCGCCTCAGGTACACAAAAAAAAATGGAAGGCCAGGTGGGGAACCAGAGAACAACCGGCCGCGGCAGCCGGCCACCAGCACCTTGGTTTACCAAAAGACTTGTGTGATTCATTTAATTGCGAGTAACCAAACACCCCCTGGTACGTCCGGGCGCGCAGGCCCCTGCCATCGCCATACCTTACACAGAGACACTGGGTCCCGGGGAAACCATCCCTACTCACAGAGGGGTTAACATCCAGCTGCCACTACATCTCCCCCGAGTGTCCCACAACAGCAGCGGTGGTGTTCCACTTCACCACACACCGTGGGTGGCGTCACAAACTGAATACGGCCAAGCCCGTGCAACTACGTCCCCTTTTTATTTGGCGTGTCCGCGTGACCCCCGGGTCCGGAGGATCCCTCGAGCTACAAATCGGGTCCGGATCAGAGCAGCCCGGCTGCTACAGGCGTGGGGGCGGCAGAAAAACACGTGTTTTTTAATGCGTCTTTGCCGCGTTTTTTGGGTGGTTAAGAAAAGATGCACTGTGTGAACATAGCCTAAAGCAGGCTTTACACGCTACGATATATCTAACGAGATGTCGACGGGGACACATCGTAAGTGACGCACATCCAGCATTGTTAGTGATATCGTAGCATGTGACAGCTATGAAAGAGCAGAAATACTCACCTTCTCGTTCATCGCTGACACGTCGCTCATTTTCTAAAAATCGAACGTCCTGTTGTTCATCGTTCCCGAGGCAGCACACATCGCTACGTGTGACACCCCGGGAACAATGAACACAGCTTACCTGCGGCCGCCGGCAATGCTGAAGGAAGGAGGTGGGCGGGATGTTATGTCCCGCTCATCTCCGCCCCTATTGGCCGGCCGCTGTGTGACGTCCCTCCCCCTTAAGGAAGTGGATTTTCGCCACCCACAGTGAGGTCGTTTGGAAGGTAAGTACGTGTGATGGGGGGTTACAACATTGTGCGACACGGGCAACAAATTGCCCGTGCTGCACAAATGATGGGGGCGGGTGCGATCGTAAATGCGATCGCACAAGAAATCGACACATGTAAAGCAGCCTTTAGTTACGTGCAGATGGGTTGCTCTTCCTAACCCTCTCAGAGTTTGATGAAAAACTGAGAAGTAGAAAGGAAAGCGAATTGTCACATGACTAAATATGAAAATGACATGTGCCCCTGATACTTCAGTCACCACAGGTTACTGCGCCTTGGCTGAGGTGCAGTATTCATTCCGGGTACGGAAGAGGTCATTGCCTTCAACCACCACAATCCACACAACACACAGCCAGTTGCCCTCCCACTGGTACTGGATTAGGGTAAGGACCTGGGGGATGGTCATCACAAAGTAGTGGACCTCTTGCCCACTAGTTCAGCTACCCGGGGGGAGGAGCTAGACACTCGAGAGTAAGGCGACACACACACACACACACACACACACACACACACACAGTCAGTCTGTGACAGAGTGATAGGGAACAAGTGAGGCATGGGGAGAATACGGTCGCTGAGGAGAGAGCTGCGCCATAGCTCCCCCAGGACTGAGCGCAGAAATCAGGGTGCGGAACCCTAGGTTGGGTGGGTACTTCAAGTCCCACCTGCAGAATCCGCCGGGCAAAAGATTTCCAGTCTTCTAGCCCACACAAAGTGCCCGGGGCACAGCAACATACTAGAGCCAGGAGTTGTGACTAAAGAGCGGCACCAGTAAAGGACTCACGCTTTCTGCAATACGGGACAGGACCGGAGCCATCACAAGGCAGAGTGTCTCAGCGTAGCTTCAAGCCACAGGGACCCGCACATCACAGCGCAAGGTAGAAGGACTCACAGAGAGAAACACCAGTTTTTACCTTCAAACTATCTGGGATCAGCTGGAGCCCATGACAGCGGGACCCAGCACTCCAAAGGTGGTAACATCTCAGTGAGTAAGGAACCTTGACTGCAACCTCTGTCGTCCAATCCTTCCCGCGCCCTACGGCCGCCTCAGCTGCACAGCAGCAGGAGACTACAACTCCCAACATCCCTGGGGCCTGAGCTCTGCCTGTGGAGAGCTGCACCAATTGAGCTGCGCTACCATCTGCCCCAGAGGATACATCCCGCAGCGGGATAGCTGCAACCCTTAGGTGGCATCACGAATACAAACTTTATTCTCCCCTGTAAATAACCACTCCATCTTTATTGACACCACCGGGGTCACGGAACCGGGCCTGGCCGCTGTGATATCTCACCCCCTACACGGGTCCAGTGACGAGTAACCCCCCAGACCCCGTGGGCGTGTCAGACACATGCGTACAGTGGACATGTGATGACTGCTGAAATCAAAATGCAGAGCTGAATCCTGTAAGGAGTGTATTACATGATGTTGGGATTGGGCTACAGTGATTAATTTTATAATTAAATAGGTTGTCCAGGTTGATTACTGTAAAGTCTGCAGTCACTCTAGGTATCATCATAGTATCATAGTTTTTAAGGTTGAAGGGAGACTCTAAGGCCCCTTTACACACTGAGACTTTCTAGCGATCCCACCAGCGATCCCAACCTGGCCGGGATCGCTACAAAGTCTCTGGTGAGTCGCTGGTGAGCTGTCAAACAGGCAGACCTGGAAAACGAAGCAACAGCAGTACGGACCTGCAGAACGACCTAGCTAGTCATTGGGGACGTTGTAAAGCAGCTTTTTGAATGGGAAGTCGCTAACGAAGTCGCTGTAAAGGCCCAGTCACACACAACGACTTACCAGCGATCCCGAAAACGATGCCACCTGATAGGGATCGCAGGTAAGTCGCTGGGAGGTCGCTGGTAAGATGTCACACAGTCAGACCTTACCAGCGATGCAGGAACAATACAGGTCGCAGTAGTGACCTGTATAACAATCTCAGCAGTCACTGGGACCCTGTCACACAGTGTCAAACACAGCGATGTGTCTTGCCCAGCAGGACATCGCCTTTGAAGAAAATGGCCTGGACCATTCTGCAACGACTAGAGATCTCACAGCAGGGGCCTGATCGCTGGTAGATGTCACACATAACAAGATCGCTAACGGGATCGCTACTGCGTCACCAAACCGTGACTCATCTGCGATCTCGCTAGCGATCTCGTTATCTGTGACGGTACCTTAAAGGCCCCTTTACACACTGAGACTTTCTAGCGATCATGCTGCACAGCGGGAAACAAAAGACCAAAGAATGGTACTGAAAGATTTGTAGCGATCAGCAACTTCACAGCAGGGGCCAGGTCGCTGATGCGTGTCACACACTGCAATGTCGCTGGGGTGGTCGCTATTACGTCACAAAACCGGTGACGTAACAGCGATGTCCTTTGCGATGTTGCAGTGTGTAAAGGGGCCTTTATAGTCACTTATACTATTGATATATGCACTTTGTTGAAGGTTGAGATCCCATGTAGTGAACACTTTCTATATGTTTTCCTGTTTCAGGTTGTCCTCCTGCTTTATCGGCTCATTCCTGCCATACGACTTATTGTGACTGTTACCAAGAACATATCAGGTTGGATGAGTTTTATTTTACTCAAATGAGAATTTTTTTAAAAAATCAAAGCCGAGCTATAAAATGTAAATTGTCTTCTATTACAGGGCAATCTCTTTCTCGGACAATGTTTGGCCTATAACTAGTACATGAATGTCTGACTATATTAGGTTTTTTTCCTCTTTTTTTGGTGGGGAGGGGGCTCCTTCAAATATTTGCTGTGGGGCTAAAAGGTCTGCTCTGAGCTCCATCTTCAGAAATGTCATACACTGACGGGTAATGGCATAAAAAGGCTAAAGCACTCCAGGACTTACCTTACCCGGTACGGTGACAACCCTGGTGCCCATGGGTAACATATGAAAAAACCCCATGGCATTGGTTTTTCACTGGTGAAGATGAAAAACAGCAAATTCTCAGTTTCTGAGCCATGGACGTCCTTTCTTTAGCCGTGTTACCCATGGGCCCCAGTGAGACCACCTTGTAGGGTTCGGTGCTGTCAGCCCTTAAATATATTGAGTTCCTTATGCCATCACATATAAGTGTAAGGAATTACTGAAATTTGAGCCACAAAAAAACAACGCCTGTAAATCTGTAATTTGAAATATAATTGTATTATTTGCATTTATATTAATTTATTAATATATTAATTATAGTAATATTAATTTATATATAATGAGTATTACTTCCATTGACAATTTACATGAAATTTCTTCTAATATCATTTTCCATTTTTATCAGATTTCTTGTGATTATTTATGTTGAATCATTGCAGCATGGGATTCAGCGATCACTGTAAACAGCTGTTGGCCTCGCTGGACCTGCTCAGTGTCCCGCTTCTGAAGGACAGTATCCCAGGCATTGTCTCATCACTTCAGCTTGGAGACATAAAGACAACGACCAGGGTGCTAATCAAACATCTGCATGATCTGGATGGATGGGATTTGGTGAATACCCTCCTGTTCTTGTCAACTGTAACCTGTGCCAGAGCGGACGCTGCCAACTTTCTGACTACGGAACTTATCGATAAGACTTACCGCCACATGCGGAGAGCAGAAAGTGAGGGACAACCGGAAATAACTGGCGCAGCTATGACGCTCCTGGCTAATATTGCGATTTATCGCTATGAAGAAGTCATGGAGCGCTTGGAAAAGAATGAAGAGCATCCACTGAGCAGCTCAGTCAAGACATTGGACCTGATTTCCACCAAATCCAGCAAAGACTGGAAAGAGAGCACTATTGTGCAGAATATACTGAGTGGATGAATTGGTTACCCATACAAAATCCCAGACTGGACCACCTGAAAGCTTTGATTTTTGTTATCATCTCTTGCACTCCCGGTATGGGTACATAAGCCACCGTGATGACTCTGTTGTCCTCCATGACACAGACACTACGCAGGCTGCGATGTGTCGTTATATTACATGTGTCTTAACTGATAAGGAAAGGAGGCAAGTCGTCCATTACCTGCTTATAGCGATAAGATCTCCATTCAGAACAAGCAAAATCATCAGTGTCATGTTCTTCGCGGAGCTCCTACGTCATCCTAAGCTCCTGGATAAGAATATGGCAAAAGATTTAATCTCATTAGTGGCTTTAAGAATTTTCAGCCCGAACGAGCTTGAGGTCTGTCTTGCTATAGAAGTTATTGGAAATGCCATGAAATGTGCACCGAGACAGGTGCATGAACTGAAAGACTTCATCTTTGGCTGTCTTTGCAGGAAATTATCACGTTATCGGAATCTAAAAGATATCATCAATATCTTGCAAGTGCTGTCAAAATTTGTCACTTTGCTGAAAAGATCAAAACTTGGCAGTACTTTTGGGAAGATTGTCAATCTTTGTAATAACTATCTAAACCACCCTGACCCACTGATCCAGGCATACTCCACTTCACTATTTGCTGATCTTGCCAAGAACTGTAACCGGAGCAAGAAAGACTTCAGCCAAGAAGTCAGGATATACCTACCTCACTTACTGATAAAGTTATACAGCAAGGACCAGCAGGTTAAGGCAGCCGGTATTGCAGCCTTGTTGCAGTCTTCCTTACATCGGATGTAACAATGTACAAGAGCTGTTAAGTGCTGATGGAGAAAGATACGGCCAAATTTATGAACAACTTGGGCAAAAAGAACCTGCTCTTCTGGTGCAGATGATGGTCCACAGTATTAAATTCCTGCAAATGGTTGACAAAGTGGACGCTTTCGTGGAACACCTCACAATGATAAGAGACTCTTTACCCTATGAAGAACTCCATCAGACGGCATTATGGGTCGTATATCGACGGTTGAGGAACCTCATGACTAAATTCTATCCTCCAAAGGTGCATGAGGCAACTAACCGTGCCATTGCCATCCTGGCTACCAAGTGGAAATGCCTTGGAACTGTTAAAGTGGTTAAAGTTGGTACAAACAGCAGTTCTCCATTCTTTAAAAGAGTGGAAATAATATGTTACGAAACTTCACTTTAAAATAACTATCATTATGGGCAACACGGTGGAGTTTGTATGTTCTCCCCGTGTTTGCGTGGGTTTCCCCCGGGTGCTCCGGTTTCCTCCCACACTCTAAAAACATACTCAATAAATATTGGCAATAACCTAAATTTATAGAACTTAAAATAAAGATTATAAAATAAACTATTAATCTGTTTTGTTCTTTTTGCTGACAGTTACTGTATATTTTTCACGTTTCCAGACTGTTCCCATATACTAGAGCTGAGCCAATAAATTCAAATAGAATTCTACTGGAGTTCGACAAAAATCTACATTCGGGGATAAAATCCATTTTGTTAAGGATTCTATATCATGGAAAACTAAATTTGTCATTTACAGTATTTTTTGTCCATGTGGCATGTTATATATTGGGAAGACTATAAAACCACCATGTGCTAGATTCCGTGAACATTATACTGTGGGTACGGAAAGTATTCAGACCCCTTTATATTTTTCACTCCTTGTTTTATTGCAGCCATTTGGTAAATTCAAAAGTTCATTTTTTTTCTCATTAATGTACACTCTGCAGCTCATCTTGACAGAAAAAAGCCCAGAAAAATAGAATTTTTTGAAAATTTTATAAACAAGAAAAACTGAAATATCATATGGTCATAAGTAATCAGACCCTTTGCTCAGACACTCATATTTAAGTCACATGCTGTCCATTTCCTTGTGATCCTCCTTGAGATGGTTCTACACCTTCATTGGAGTCCAGCTGTGTTTAATTAAACTGATAGGACTTGATTTGGAAAGGCGCACACCTGTCTATATAAAGGGCACTTTACACGCAGCGATATCACTATCGATATCGCTAGCGAGCGTACCCGCCCCCGTCGGTTGTGCGTCACGGGCAAATCGCTGCCCATGGCGCACAACATCGCTTACACCCGTCACACATACTTACCTGCATAGCGACGTCGCTGTGGCCGGCGAACCACCTCCTTTTTAAGCGGCCGCCCAATAGAAGCGGAGGGGCGGAGATGAGCGGGACGAACATCACGACCATCTCCTTCCTCTTTGCGGGCGGCCGCAGGTACGGTGATGTTCTTCATTCTTGTGGTGTCACACGTAGCGATGTGTGCTGCCGCAGGAACGACGAACAACCAGCGTCCTGCAACAGCAACGATAATCGGGAAAAAAACGACGCGTCAACGATCAATGATAAGGTAAGTAATTTTGATCGTTAACGGTCGTTTGTGCGTTTCACACGCAACGACGTCGCTAACGAAGCCAGATGTGCGTCACGAATTCCGTGACCCCAACGACATCTCGTTAGTGATGTCGTTGCTTGTAAAGCGGCCTTAAGACCTCGCAGCTCACAGTGCATGTCAACCAAATGAGAATCATGAGGTCAAAGGAACTATCCAAGGAGCTCAGAGAAAGAATTGCGGCAAGGCACAGATTTGGCCAAGGTTACAAAACAATTTCTGCAGTACTCAAGGTTCCTAAGAGCATAGTGGCATTCATAATCCTTAAATGGAAAAAGTTTGGGGCCACCAGAACTCTTCCTAGACATGGCCATCCAGTCAAACTGAGGAGCAATCATAGGAGAAGAGTCTTGGTGAGAGAGGTAAAGAAGAACCCCAAGATCACTGTGGCTTAGCTCCAGAGGTGCAGTAGGGAGACTGGAGAACGTTCCACAAAGTCAACTATCACTGCAGCCCACCACCAGTCAGGCCTTTATGGCAGAGTGGCCTGATGGAAGCCTCTGCTCAGTGCAAAACATTGAAAGCCTGCATAGAGTTTGCAAAAAAACACATGAAGGACTCCCAGACTATGAGAAATAAGATTCTCTGGTCTGATGAAACAAAGATAGAACTTTTTGGTGATAATTCCAAGTGGTATGTGTGGAGAAAACCAGGCACTGCTGATCATCTGCCCAATACAATCCCAACAGTCAAACATGGTGGTTGCAGCATCATGCTATGGGGGTGTTCTTTTGGCTGCGGCATTACTGTGATTGACTGGCTGCCACCATTTTTGTACACAATACATTGCCGGTTTTATTGGGGGTTAATAAAGTGGTGAAAGAGAGGTTTTTTTGTATTTTATTCCAAATAAAGGATTCTTTCAGTGTTTGTTTATTTTCTTTCATTTACAGATTATTTATGAGAGGTGTCTCAGAGATGCCTGCCATGATTAACCTAGGATTTAATGACTGCTATGGGCTGCCACTAACTCCTTATTACCCCGATTGCCACCGCATCAGGGCAATTCGGGATGAGCGAGGTAAAGCTCCGGGATTGTCAAATCTAATGGATGCGCCAATTCCGGGTGGCTGCTGGCTGATATTTTTAGGTTTGGGGGCTCCCAAAAATGCAGATCTCCCCAGCCTGAGAATACCAACCCTCAGCTGTGAGGCTTTATCTTGGCTGGATATAAAAATTGAGGGGGGGGGAGGCACACCTTTTTTTAAATTATTTATTTATTTTACTGTACGATATAGACCCGCCCACAGGTGGCTGTGATTGGTTGCAGTCAGACAGCTGTTACTCAGCTTGGGGGCATGTCTGACTGCAACCAATCACAGGGAGAAGCAGTGAATATGTGATGAGGCTAATGAGCGGTAGGGAAGAAGATTGAGAGGCAGCAGGGCAGTGTAACAGCCGTACAGCAATGTGATCGGTGAGTAGGAAGAGCTTGGAGAGAGAATCAGTGGCGTAATACTGTAACATCCTCATTCCCAGAAACCATATGTGATTCAGAAATGCATGCAGGCATATTCTCCAGGCTCTCCTCATTCACTTTCATCACTTTCCCATCCATTTCACCCTTTTCCTCAGGCCCCCATACCTCTTTGTTGAGTCTAGCAGAAAAATACTCGCATTTCCCATTGACTTGCATTGTACTCGCTATTCGTAACGAATACACGATATTACAAAGTATTCGTTACGAATATAGCGATTAGAAATATTACGATACTCGCTCATCTCTACCTACTACCACCAGAGAAGTTTACGGCTCACTCTACCCGATCCATATTTATATTCTGGGCTTAGAGGGTTAAACACCTCCATCGAGCAGATCTGTAGAGCCGCCACCTGGTCCTTGGTCCATACCTTTATCAAACATTATAGACTAGATTTAACTTTAAAACCTTTATATCTCCTGGTAGACATTAAATGGTGAGAAAACAACCCATAAGTTAAAACAATAGTTTTTTAACACTTGATATAATGTTATACAAACATACAATTAATAAAATAAGCAAGAGGTCTAATTAACCGGGGGACTATCCAAAACCAAGTACAATATTTGAAAATTATACAATATAGTGCATGCATTACAAAATGCTATATTTATGTTTATCATAAAAAAATTAAATATATGGCTTAAAGATTATGTAAAAAAAATTTGTGTTGTGAACATAAATCCTAAAGGGTTAATGAGGCTCAATTATTGATTTGCAGGATGTGCTGCTCCTACGCATGACAGTTCAATACCTATATAGAGATGTATAGTCATAGTTGTGCACTACTTTGCTGGGATAACATGCATCTTATATAGTAAATACAGCGTATCATATATACAAGTGCACAGCGTCGGTCTGGCGTGGCGGGGTAGCGGGGAAACCCCTGGTAGGCCCCGACCTTGTCTTCAATCTAAGCTGTCTCTGGCAGCCTGCAGGAGCCCCCGCCGGGTGTATTAAAATGACCTGCAGCCGCGGCTCCTTAGACCGTCGGGACGCCGTCGCAGGTGATAATACTGCATGTAGCAGTCAGATTATGACATAATCTGACTGCTACATACACGTCCCGACGGTCATTTTAATACACCCGGCGGGGGCTCCTGCAGGCTGCCGGAGCTACAGGGGGGAGGGGGCGGTCCTGACCTGGAGCTCATGAGCTGCAGCGCGGCAGGGGCAGAGCAGAAAGCTGCATCCGAGAAGACGATGCATTCAGTGGTGGATCAGCAGGACCTGCGGTGACTCATGCCCATGTGACTGTGTGGGAGGAGCCGGACAGGAGCTGCCGAAGGAAAAGTGCCCAGGGCTGGTAATGAGACTAAGGAAATATTGTGATCTTGCTTTTGTGAAAAATCTTGCTTTTCACCAGTAATGAGAGATGAGGGGTGCAGGGTGAGTGGCATATGGGGGCCAGACTGTGACAGAGGGGAGTTAAGTGATACAGGGTGTGTGGGACATGGAGTTTCAATGTGTTTGAGAGAGGGGTAATTTGGGGTACAGCCAGTCTGTCTGTGACATATGCAGTGCATAAGGGTGCTGGGTGAGTGTGATTTGGGGGCTGCAGGGTGTGTGTGATTTGGAGGTGCAGGGTGTGTGCACAAGTCCCTGCTTTGTGACATGAGTGAAGTCCACACAGTAACCATATATCAGTAGGGATTGGGGAAAGAGGGACAGCAGCAGTCAGAGCATGGGATGGGATTGGGAAAGCTGGGTGCTGAGCTGAAAGAAAGAGGTTCTCTTTCTCATCACCTAGCTTTCCTATGTTCTGATAACCATCTTGTCCCCAGCTCCCAGCTTTCCCATTCTCTGAAGCGCTGCAGAATATGTTAGCGCTATAGAAAAATAAAGATTTTATTTGATCATAGGAAAGCTGGGTACTGAGGACAAGCTGGCTATCAGAACACAGAAAAGCTGGGTGCTGAGGTAAAGAGCCTAGTGTCAGAGTAATCCTGTACCCCCAGTGTCAGCGTCATTATCCTGTACCCCCAGTATCAGCGTCATTATCCTGTACCCCCAGTGTCATTATCCTGTACCCCTAGTGTCATTATCCTGTACCCCTAGTGTCATTATCCTGTACCCCCAGTGTCAATGTCAGAATCTTAGGCTATATGTAATTACTCTTCAGTAGAGATGAGCGAACCGGTCGCGGTTCGGCTCGAGGTCGGTTCGCCGAACGGGGGTCCCGTTCGAGTTTGGTTCGTCGAACGTTCGACGAACCGAACTCGAACCAATAGGCTATAATGGGAGGCAATCACAAACACATAAAAATGCATTATAAATGTACACAAACAGTTAATAAACATTGCCATAACACTTACCGGTCCCAGCGATCCCTTCTGCACTCTGTCTCCTGCCGCTATTCCAGAGATGCAGGACCTATCGTGACGTCAAAATAGCCATGTGACCAGTCACGTGGCTATTATCTCATTGGCTACAGACTGGTCACATGACTATGACGCGTCATGTAGGACCTGCGAGTGCATCTCTCCGGTACACGGTGCACATATGTGTATCGCCGTGTACCGGCGACATGCTCTAGCACACGGTCGACTCCCCGTTCCGTTAGGGACCGGCTGACACAGCCGGTCATTAACGGAGATCACCGTTGCCATAGCAACGCAGTTAGCGGTGACGTCACCGCTAACCGCGGCTCCGAGAGCACCATTGCTATGGTAACGCGTCTGTCAGCGTTACCGCTGTTACCGCTAGCAGCCAGCACTGATCACTCACGGAGTGAAGGCTGCACGCTGCTTCACGATTGTAGTGAGGATTGTAGTGAGGATGAGGTTCCCCAGCCCCAAGTGATGGGCTGGTGAACCTCATCCTTCCTCACTACAATCGTCACTACTACTACACTAGAAAGAAAGAAGACAGAAGAGCAGGATCGTGGAGGGCTGACAGGGGGTAATAAAGATGGAGTCTCTAATGTGTCTGTGTATTTATTTCTATTAAAGTATTTTTTCTCTGTGTGGTGTTTTTTTTTAACCCTTTATTGGAGATTCTTAATGGCCGGGTCAAACGTGCCTGACATTAAGAATCTCTGGCTTAATACTGGCTAGTAAAACAAAGCCAGTATTAACTCATGATTACCCAACAAGCCACCCGGCTCCAGGGCTGTTGGAAGAGTTGGATACAGCGCCAGATGATGGCGCTTCTATGAGAGCGCCATTTTCTTGGACGGCTGCGGACTGAAATCCGCAGCAGAGGCGCCCAGAAACCTCGGGCTAACCTGTGCTGCGGATTCCAATCCCCAGCTGCCTAGTTGTACCCGGCTGGACACAAAAATGGGGCGAAGCCCACGTCATTTGTTTTTTAATTATTTCATGAAATAAGTGAAATAATTAAAAAAAACGGGCTTCCCTATATTTTTGGTTCCCAGCCGGGTACAAATAGGCAACTGGGGGTTGGAGGCAGCCCGTGGCTGCCTGCTGTACCTGGCTAGCATACAAAAATATGGCGAAGCCCACGTCATTTTTTTGGTGGGCAAAAAAATTCTGCATACAGTCCTGGATGGAGTATGCTGAGCCTTGTAGTTCTGCAGCTGCTGTCTGCTCTTCTCCATACAGATAGACAGCAGCTGCAGAACTACAAGGCTCAGCATACTCCATCCAGGACTGTATGCAGAAGTTTTTTGACCCCTGAAAAAATTATGTGGGCTTCGCCATATTTTTGTATGCTAGCCAGGTACAGCAGGCAGGTACGGCTGCCCCCAACCCCCAGTTGCCTATTTGTACCCGGCTGGGAACCAAAAATAAAGGGAAGCCCTTTTTTTATTATTTCATGAATTTCATGAAATAATTAGAAAACAAATGACGTAGGCTTCGCCCCATTTTTGTGTCCAGCCAGGTACAACTAGGCAGCTGGGGATTGGAATCCGCAGCACAGGTTGGCCTGAGCTTTCTGGGCCCCACTGCTGCGAATTGCAGTCTGCAGCCGCCTCAGAAAATGGCATTTTCATAGTAGCGCCATATTCTGGCGCTGTATCCAACTCTTCCAGCACCTGCCTGCTATACCTGGCTAGCAAACAAAAATATGGCGAAGCTCACGTCCTTTTTTTTGTAGTTTTTTGGCAAAAAAAATAAAAAAGTGCTTCCCTGGATTTTCCATTGCCAGTGAAGGTAACACCAAGCAGTGGGGGTTAGCAGCCAGTAGCTGCTTGGATTACCCTTAGCTAGCAATACAAAAAATGCAGCGGGAGCCCATATATATTTTTTTTAATTATTTATTTAAATAACTAAAAATAAAATGGGCTTCCCTGTATTTTGATTGCTGGACATCACAGTGCTGTAAAAATAAATCTTTAAAAAAAAATGACGTAGCGCTCCGCGGTATTTTTGATTCTCAGCGCAGATAAAGCAGACAGCTATGGGTTGCCACCCCCATCTGCCTGCCGTTACCTTGGTTGGCAATCAAAATACAGGGAAGCCCATTAATTTTTTCTATTTAAAAAATAGTTAAAAAAAAAAATGACGTTGGGTCCCCCCATTTTTGATAGCCAGCTAGGGTAAAGCAGACGGCTGTAGCCTGAAAACCACAGCTGGCAGCTTTACCGTGGTTGGGGATCCAATGTGGAGGTCCCCTCAGGCTCTTTTTTATAATTATTTTATAAATATTAATAATTACACAATAAAAGTAGGGTCCCCCCCCAAATTGGATCACCAGCCAAGGTAAAGCGGACACCTGTGGTCTGGTATTCTCAGGGTGGGAAGGTCCATAGTTATTGGGCCTTCACAGCCTAAAAATAGCAGGCCGCAGGCACCCCAGACGTGGCGCATCCACTAGATGCGCCAATCCTGGCGCTTCACCCCAGCTCATCCCGTGCCCTGGTGCAGTGGCAAACGGGGTAATAAATCGGGTTGATACTAGCTGTAAAGTCACCTGAGATCAAGCCCAGCAGTTTGTGATGTCATGGCGTCTATTAGATACCCAACATCATAAACTGTCAGTACTAACAAAAACAAAAAATCGACAAAAGAAATTTATTTGAAAAAACAGTCCCCAAAACATTTCCTCTTTCACTAATTTATTGTAAGAAAAAAAATAAAGGGGTCCCACGACGACTCTGGACCGTCTAGAATATGGGGGGGAGACACTCAGGGAACGTATCCCCCATTTTCTAGGAGTGTGGACCCTTCATGTGAGGAGTGTGGGTGCAATGAATCTGCACTCACTCTCCCCGGGTCCACAGCAGCAGAGTCCATGTCGTAATGGTTGCTACCAAAGCTGCAATGCCCTGCTCATGAGGTAAGGGCATGCCTAATCAGGAGAACTACTGTAGAGAAAGCTCTGCTCACTGGTATATAGGTGCTCAGAGGTAATAATAGATAAAATTAGTGAGTAACCTCGGCACTCTAAATCTCCCAGACTAAGTCAGTAAGTCACAACGGATAGTAATGCAAAATCACTCTTTATTGGTCCGTATTAAGAAAAAAAAAAATTTCATAAGCATATATGTTTTTGTCCAAAACAAGTTACAAATGACGTTTCGGCCTGAGCCTTCGTCAGATTGGACTTATCTGCATGTAATCATGAAAAATGACAATAATCAGTATCACATAAGAGTGAGAGAACAATAACATAAACTCGAACAATGTAGAGGTACAATTGGGATGCAGCCAAAAAATTGCAACACAGCAAGAAATGAAACACATGATACAAATGTCATAATACAGTAGAAGGACAATATAGTAATGACAAATATGGGGTCAGAGTAGGCTTAGACAGCTCTGGTACGAAAGAGATGTCAATCATAAAGTAACATGTGCAGTAGGTGTAGAGCTACACTATGCATGGCAGAGCTAATGGGTAGACCGACCATAGAAAAAGAACGGAGAAAAAGTGGAGAAAAAGTGGAGAAAAAGTGGAGAAAAAGTGGAGAAAAAGTGGAGAAAAAGTGGAGAAAAAGTGGAGAAAAAAATGGATAAAAAGTGGAGAAAAAGTGGAGAAAAAAATGGAGAAAAAGTGGAGAAAAAATGAAGAAAAAGTGGAGAAAAAAATGGATAAAAAGTGAAGAAAAAGTGGAGAGAAAAAGTGGAGAAAAAAGTGGAGAAAAAGTGGAGAAAAAGTGGAGAAAAAAATGGATAAAAAGTGGAGAAAAAAATGGATAAAAAGTGGAGAAAAAGCGGATAAAAAGTGAAGAAAAAAATGTAGAAAAAGTGGAGAAAAAATGTAGAAAAAGTGGCGAAAAAGTGGAGAAAAGATGGATAAAAAGTGGAGAAAAAAATGGATAAAAAGTGGAGAAAAAGTGGAGAGAAAAAGTGGAGAAAAAGTGGAGAAAAAGTGGAGAAAAAGTGGAGAAAAAAATGGATAAAAAGTGGAGAAAAAATGGATAAAAAGTGGAGAGAAAAAGGAGAAAAAAATGGATAAAAAGTGGAGAAAAAAATGGAGGAAAAGTGGAGGAAAAGTGGAGAAAAAGTGGAGAAAAAAGTGGAGAAAAAGTGGAGAAAAAAATGGAGAAAAATATGGAGAAAAAGTGGAGAAAAAAATGGAGAAAAAGTGGATAAAAAGTGGATAAAAAGTGGAGAAAAAGTGAAGAAAAAGTGGAGAAAAAGTGGAGAAAAAAATGGAGAAAAAGTGGAGAAAAAGTGGAGAAAAAGTGGAGAAAAAATGGAGAAAAAAATGGAGAAAAAGTGGAGAAAAAGTGGAGAAAAAGTGGAGAAAAAAATGGAGAAAAAGTGGAGAAAAAATGGATAAAAAGTGGAGAAAAAATGGAGAAAAAGTGGAGAAAAATTGGAGAAAAAAGTGGAGAAAAAAGTGGAGAAAAAAGTGGAGAAAAAAGTGGAGAAAAAAGTGGAGAAAAAAGTGGAGAAAAAGTGGAGAAAAAGTGGAGAAAAAGTGGAGAAAAAAATGGAGAAAAAGTGGAGAAAAAATGGATAAAAAGTGGAGAAAAAAATGGATAAAAAGTGGAGAAAAAGTGGAGAAAAAGTGGAGAAAAAGTGGAGAAAAAGTGGAGAAAAATTGGAGAAAAAAGTGGAGAAAAAAGTGGAGAAAAAAGTGGAGAAAAAAGTGGAGGAAAAAGTGGAGGAAAAAGTGGAGAAAAAGTGGAGAAAAAGTGGAGAAAAAATGGAGAAAAAGTGGAGAAAAAGTGGAGCACCCTTTGGTGCTTTCATATGGCACTAAGGGGTGCTTAGCTTTGCATTTAGCCAAAAAAATGAAAAAAAAAATGACGTAGGGTTCCCCCTAGTTTTGTAGCCAGCTAGGGTAAAGCAGACAGCTGCAGCCTGCAGACCACAGCTGGCAACCTCACCTTGGCTGGTAATCCAAAACTGAGGGCACCCCACGCTATTTTAAATTAAATAAATAATTTAAAAAAAAAAACACGTAGGGGTCCCCCAAAATTGGATCACCAGCCAAGGTAAAGCAGACAGCTGGGGCCTGATATTCTCAGACTAGGGAGGTCCATGGTTATTAGACTCTCCCCAGCCTAAAAATAGCAGGCCGCAGCCGCCCCAGAAGTGGCGCATCCATTAGATGCGCCAATCCTGGTGCTTCTCCCCAGCTCATCCCGCGCCTTGGTGCGGTGGCAAACGGGGTAATATATGGGGTTAATACCAGATGTGTAATGTCACCTGGCATCAAGCCCTGGGGTTGGTGAGGTCAGGCGTCTATCAGATACCCGACATCACCAACCCAGTCAGTAATAAAAAAAAAATAGACGACAAACACATTTTTATTTGAAAAAACACTCCCCAAAACATTCCCTCTTTAACCAATTTATTAGAATGAAAAACAAATCCAGGTCTGCTGTAATCCAAGGGGTTGCCATGACGATCCACACTGTCCCAGTCAATGAAGAGCAGGATGTTCCCCATTGGCTGGGAGAGCAGTGCAGTGACCTGAGCTAACATCAATGGGTCAGCCCAGGTCACTGCAGGGGGATGACAAGTGCTGCTGTCAGCGAGGTACATTACCTGCGCTGATCTCCAGCACACTGACAGCCCCTGTCACTGAGTTCAATGACCGGCGCCTTCACACCAAGTATCGCGAGAGGTCCATGACGTCACCGCCAGTCAGTCTCGGGTCGGAAGCGAGAGGTGATGTGACAAGCGGCGGCCATGGAGGACAGTGACAGCGCTGAGGTCGGGATGGCGGGACTTCATCACCGCAGGTAAGCCGAGCGGGACCATGTGTGCAGAGTGTGTGTGTGTGTGTGTGTGTGTGTGTGTGTGTGTGTATATGTATGTGTACATGCCGCGGGCAGGAGGGGGCGGAGCGAGCTGAGCGGGGAAGTGTGGGCTTCCTGCACGTAACTAAGATAAACATCGGGTTACTAACCAAAGCGCTTTGCTTGGATACCCGATGTTTATCTTGGTTACCAGCTTGTGGCAGGCTGCCAGCGATGGCTCCTGCACACTGTAGCTGTAAAAGCCCTTTTTGCTGCTAGAACCGTTCTCGAACGTATCTAGAACTATCGAGCTTTTGCAAAAAGCTCGAGTTCTAGTTCGATCTCGAACAGCCCCCAAAATCACTCGAGCTTAGAACTGGAGAACCGCGAACCGCGCTCAACTCTACTCTTCAGGGGCCCTCTATATGTGATGATAGTACAGGTTTTTACGTGGGTTGGTCCCTGCAGTTTCTAACCATTATTTAATGGCAAAAATGCAGATAGCTGCGGAAATTAAGTGACATGCTGCTTTTTGCTGCAGAAATTCTGCAGCAAAACCTGGAGAGAAAAAAAAACCGCAGTGTGCGCACACCATTTTGATTTTCTCATAGATTTTGCTGGAGAAGAACTGCAGAAAGGTTATGAACAAATTCTGAAGCTTTTCTGCAGCAAAAAACGCAGTGTGCGCACAGGGCATAATAGGGAATTTCCCTATATGGTGGACAGATGGCGGCAGAGGGGGATTAACTTTCGTAATCTTTTCCATCTGAAGATGTTGGATAACATTTTGCTTCTCTTTGAATATTATTTGGCTGATGGACTCGGTGGTTTATACCAAGGACAAGGAACGTCCGGGTGTAAGAAAAACTGCGACTGATTGTAAATAAGGCTAGGTTCACATTTCCGTTGTTTTGCATCAGTCACAATCCGTCGCCTTGAGGAATTACGGTATCCTGCAAAATATTTTGCAGGAATCCAGTTTTTCCCCATAGACTTCTATTAGTGACGGATTGCGACTGATGATGCTGCATTGCATCCGCTGCGTCGCGGTCAGTTTTTTAACTGATGCCGGGCGGGAGCAACGCAGCATTTAACGTTTTTTGAGCAGCGCAATCTGTAGGATTTTGCTGCGCATGCTCTCTCTGGCTCCCTGCACACGTAACCAGGATACACATCGGGTAACCAAGCAATGCGCTTTGGTTAGTTACCCGATATTTACAGTGGTTACGTGTGCAGGGAGCCAGCGCTAAGCGGTTTATGCTGGTATCCAAGATAAATATCGGGTAACCAAGCAAAAAGTGCTTTGCTTTTAGTCACCCGATATTTACCCTGGATACGTGTGCAGGGAGGCCGACACTTCCCCGCTCAGCCCCCTCCCGCACTCGGCATGTACACACACTCACACACACCTGTTCCCAGCCCTGCAGTCCCATCGGCACTGACGTCCTCAGCGCCACGGCCCCGCTCGGCTCCGCCCACTCGCGCTCCGCCCCCCGCATACAACGGAGTCTGATAATGATTTCTGTTCTTTGTCATCCGTTGTACAACGCATCAGTCACATGCGTCAAGCAACACATGTGACTGATGCAAAACAACGGAAATGTGAACCTAGCCTAATCGATTCCATTATTACCTACAATAAATAAGAGGCTACAAGAAACCCTCTGATCTACTGCAGGGCACAGCACAGGTCTCTGCACACTGTATAGTTTGCTAAAAGGGGCATGTTATACTGAGAGAAGCCGAAAATGAAGAAATAATTAAAACGTTTATGGCAGCTATAGTGCGGGCCCCTAGAGTCAATTATCCTAGTAGGCCCCTGGCAGCCTAGTCTGACCCTGCAAGTGCATCTTAAAAAGTTAATTTATTTCAGTAATTCAATACAAAAAGGGAAACATTTTATATAGAGTCATTACACACAGAGGGATCTATTCCAAGTGTTTATTTCTGTTAATGTTGATGATTATGGCTTACAGCCAATGAAAACCCAAAAGTCATTATCTCAGAAAATTAGAATAATTACCACAGAACACCTGCAAAGGCTTCCTAAGCGTTTAAAATGGTCCCTTAGTCTGGTTCAGTAGGCTACACAATCATGAGGTAGACTGCTGACTTGACAGATGTCCAGAAGGCAGTCATTAACACACTCCACGAGGAGGGTAAGCCACAAAAGGTCATTGCTAAAGAAGCTGGCTGTTCACAGAGCGCTGTAGCCAAGCATATTAATGGAAGGTTGAGTGGAAGGAAAAAGTATGGTAGAACAAGGTGCACAAGCAACCGGGATAACCGCAGCCTTGATAGGATTGTTAAGAAAAGGCCATTCAAAAATTTGGGGAGATTCACAAGGAGTGGACTGCTGCTGGAGTCAGTGCTTCAAGAGCCACCACACACAGACAAATCCAGGACATGGGCTACAAGTGTCACATTCCTTATGTTAAGCCACTCATGACCAAGACACAACGCCAGAAGCGTCTTACCTGGGCCAAGGAGAAAAAGAACTGGACTGTTGCTCAGTGGTTAATAGACCGAAAACTGATTATAAATAAAAATTGTTTTTAGAGTAAACATTAAATTTATAAGTTCAAGCTATATCTCATTGTATGTAGCTATATCGGTCAGTGAACACACATCCAGTCGTGCAGAGCTAGATATACTCTAAGGGGATATCAGACTAGGGAGATTAAGGATAGCCCAGTGAGGTTCTTTTTGATAGAAATCTTAATATCAATTAAGATGTTAAAAAATGGCCAGGTCATAGATCCCTAGTCCTTCACCTTCCTGGCCGCGGAGGTAAACACCATAATGTTTCGGGCGCCCCCGCTCCTCGTCGGCTATCCCTAGTAGGCCCTAGAACTGCCTGTGTGTCAATAATTGACCTAAAGCCCAGAAAGTGTGGTTAGTGCTGAAGTCAGGATTATTCAATCACACTAGGTGCATAGTCAATATGCTAATTAGTATTAAATATATTAGTTGGTCATAGGGGAAATCCCCATACAGAGTAGTTGTAAAAAATGCTCCCCTCAGATGCACTCTAATGGGTGAGAGGGAGTACACAGGTAGCTGTCAAAAATCCGTTACCCAGTGCAGATGACCAACCGCATTAAAGTGGACCTGTAAGAATTAAATCCCAGTAGGGTAAACTTATCTTGCTGGAGAACAACCTCACAGAAGATTCCCGATGCGTTTCACCCACTTTGTTCGGGGTTCATCAGGGGATGTTACCATCTCATGACAATGCACACAATCCAGGTCACCTTTAAGTTTTCAGTGTCCTGCCAAAGGATCCCTCAGAGAACTGTAAATGGTGGTCGGATGGTCCTCCTGTCAATGCAGAGTGGACCTCAGCACCTCACCCTGTCAGTATCGGGCTGAATAGGATCCGGATCCTATTGAATAATCCTGACTTCAGCACTAACCACACTTTCTGGGCTTTAGGTCAATTATTGACACACAGGCAGTTCTAGGGCCTACTAGGGATAGCCGACGAGGAGCGGGGGCGCCCGAAACATTATGGTGTTTACCTCCGCGGCCAGGAAGGTGAAGGACTAGGGATCTATGACCTGGCCATTTTTTAACATCTTAGTTGATATTACGATTTCTATCAAAAAGAACCTCACTGGGCTATCCTTAATCTCCCTAGTCTGATATCCCCTTAGAGTATATCTAGCTCTGCACGACTGGATGTGTGTTCACTGACCGATATAGCTACATACAATGAGATATAGCTACATACAATGAGATATAGCTACATACAATGAGATATAGCTTGAACTTATAAATTTAATGTTTATAAATAAAAATTGTTTTTAGAGTAATCAGTTTTCGGTCTATTAACAGTTGAATTCTCTAATTCTTATTAAAATTGGTGTGTAATACTGTTGCTCAGTGGTCCAAGGAGTTGTTTTCAGATGAAAGTAAATTTTGCACTTCATTTGGAAATCGCGGTCCCAGAGTCTGGAGGAAGAGCGGAGAGGCCACAATCCAAGCTGCTGAGGTCTAGTGTGAAGTCTCCACAATCAGTGATGGTTTGGGGAGCCATGTCATCTGCTGGTGTAGGTCCACTGTGTTTCATCAAGACCAAAGTCAGCACAGCCATCTACCAGGAAATTATAGAGCACTTCATGCTTCCCTCTGCCGACAAGTTTTTTGGAGATGGGAATTTCATTTTCCAGCAGGACTTGGCACCTGTCCACACTGCCAAAAGTACCAATACCTGGTGTAATAACCACAGTACCACTGTGCTTGATTGGCCAGCAAACTCGCCTGACCTAAACCCCATAGAGAATCTATGGAGTATTGTCAAGAGGAATATGAGAGACACCAGACCCAACAATGCAGACGAGCTGAAGGCTGCTATCAAAGCAACCTGGGCTTCCATAACCCCTCAGCAGTGCCACAGGCTGATCGCCTCCATGCCACGCCGCAATGATGCAGTTATTCACGCAAAAGGAGGCCTGACCAAATATTGATACATTTACTGTACAGACTTTTCAGTAGGCGCCAACATTTCTGAGTTTAAAATCATTTTTTCAGTTGGTCTTATATAATATTCTAATTTTCTGAGATAATGACTTCTGAGTTTTCATTGGCTGTAAGCCATAATCATCAACATTAACAGAAATAAACACTTGAAATAGATCCCTCTGTGTGTAATGACTCTATATAATATAGGAATAGATCCCTCTGTGTGTAATGACTCTATATAATATAGGAATAGATGCCTCTGTGTGTAATGACTATATAATATATAGGAATAGATCCCTCTGTGTGTAAGGACTCTATATAATATAGGAATAGATCCCTCTGTGTGTAAGGACTCTATATAATATATAGGAATAGATCTGTGTGTGTGTAATGACTCTATATAATATATAGGAATAGATCTCTCTGTGTGTAAGGACTCTATATAATATATAGGAATAGATCTCTCTGTGTGTAATGACTCTATATAATATATAGGAATAGATCTCTCTGTGTGTAAGGACTCTATATAATATATAGGAATAGATCTCTGTGTGTAAGGACTCTATATAATATATAGGAATAGATCTCTGTGTGTAAGGACTCTATATAATATATAGGAATAGATCTCTCTGTGTGTAATGACTCTATATAATATATAGGAATAGATCTCTCTGTGTGTAATGACTCTATATAATATATGCGTTTCCCTTTTGTATTGAATTACGGATTGATTGATGATATTCTATATTTATTCAGATGTCTATGTAGTTTTTGTTTTTTATCATCACTTTGTGTTGCATAAAAAATTCCACATAGCCCTGAATGTTCAGTTTTGATAGACCTGAACTTTACCTGTATGTACACAAGTGTCTCCAGCATCACCATTCTGAAGAGGATGGAGCGCAGCTGACAAAACCATCAGACATCGCGAAAGTGGCGTAAATTACAACAGAAATCAAGTAACCCCGGCCACTGTTTTCTGTTACACATTGTGACTGTCAGCAGCGCTCCGCTGCACCTCTCCCCGTGAAGCTCTTCCACTCTCCAAAGTGTTGGCGCTGTGGCCGGGACCGGGGGCCATTCAGCAAAAGTCAAATTCTGGCAAAACTAAACAAGCAGCGCAGGGCGGAATTATTTATATTACAAAAAGCGATAAAAAAAATGCAAGTTTGATTACTCAGGAAAAAAAATAATTTTGCCAAATAGAAATATGTAAAAAAATATAAGTGTAAAATAAAGCATGGATGACGTCAGAGGTTTGTGCTATTAAAAACTTGAGCAAATCATTCCAATTATAAACTGTGTATATATAAATAGCGGAAATCCTATCAGTAGCTTGTATTTCTGCGCCTCGTTATACCCTCACTGCACGGACTCGAGGAGCCCCGAGACCGGCGCCCGAGCTCCTGCGCTCCCTCCACTCCTCCCGGCAGCCGCTTCAGGCCCTCGCGCTCCAGCGCTGAGCTGTGTATAGTGCAGGGGCTGCGGGAGCTGCTCACAATCAACTCACATCACACAGGCAACTGCAACCGGCACCAATCAGCGCCCACATACACTTCACTGCATGCTGATCCCAGCACTCCCCTCTTGCCATAGATCATTTCTTCCTATAGAAGGGCTGCTCTCTATGGTGATCCGGAGGAGTCACGTGTTTCCTGTTTCAAATGACGTTAGAGAGACGCTGAAAGTCACAGGTAAAGTCGTGTTGTGTGGCGGGTTATAGGGCGCAGTGTGCGGGGGGCGGCAGCGGCAGCGGCAGCGTGCCCATCAATGAGTGACCGGACGTGCAATGCAGATAAATACAGCAAGCATCATGGACTCCGCAGTCTGCACCCTCCACATTGTGTCCATGGGGCCGCTGCATGTGGGAGTCCTGGGGTGCTTCCTTTCTCCCCCCCCCCCCCTCCTTGTCGTCTGTGTCCCCCCCCCCCCCTCCTTGTCGTCTGTGTCCCCCCCCCCCTCCTTGTCGTCTGTGTCCCCCCCCCCCTCCTTGTCGTCTGTGTCCCCCCCCCCCTCCTTGTCGTCTGTGTCCCCCCCCCCCTCCTTGTCGTCTGTGTCCCCCCCCCCTCCTTGTCGTCTGTGTCCCCCCCCCCTCCTTGTCGTCTGTGTCCCCCCCCCCTCCTTGTCGTCTGTGTCCCCCCCCCCCCTCTTTGTCGTCTGTGTCCCCCCCCCCCCTCCTTGTCGTCTGTGTCCCCCCCCCCTCCTTGTCGTCTGTGTCCCCCCCCCCTCCTTGTCGTCTGTGTCCCCCCCCCCCCTCCTTGTCGTCTGTGTCCCCCCCCCCCCTCCTTGTCGTCTGTGTCCCCCCCCCCTCCTTGTCGTCTGTGTCCCCCCCCCCCTCCTTGTCGTCTGTGTCCCCCCCCCCCCTCCTTGTCGTCTGTGTCCCCCCCCCCCTCCTTGTCGTCTGTGTCCCCCCCCCCCTCCTTGTCGTCTGTGTCCCCCCCTCCTTGTCGTCTGTGTCCCCCCCCCCCCCTCCTTGTCGTCTGTGTCCCCCCCCCCTCCTTGTCGTCTGTGTCCCCCCCCCCCCTCCTTGTCGTCTGTGTCCCCCCCCCCCCTCCTTGTCGTCTGTGTCCCCCCCCCCCCCCTCCTTGTCGTCTGTGTCCCCCCCCCCCTCCTTGTCGTCTGTGTCCCCCCCCCCCTCCTTGTCGTCTGTGTCCCCCCCCCCCCTCCTTGTCGTCTGTGTCCCCCCCCCCCCTCCTTGTCGTCTGTGTCCCCCCCCCCTCCTTGTCGTCTGTGTCCCCCCCCCCTCCTCCCCCCCTTCCATTCAGCTTGTCCTGTCATGTTTACAGCTTGTCATCTTGGTGTCTCCACCTATCCTACTGATGTGGTTCTACAGAGCCTCGTGTAAATTAATCAGTCTGTCGTGGGCTCTATTTATTAATTTACTTTGTATGGGACTGCTGGGAAACGCCCAGTGCTGTACTTGACTATCTCCACGCTCCCATAGACAGTAAAGGGAGCTTTACTATCACCACTCCAGTGACATGGGGCTCTGCAGATCCTTGTTCTCGGGATCAGTGGGGTCCCAGCAGTCAGACCCCCAGCGATCAGTTAGTTGGCCCCTATCCTGTGGATAAGTGATGACGTCTTCAGATAGGAATCGCCTGTTACATGTGTCTATTCTCTATTCTCTCACTGAAAGACAATCCCCCACAAAGGTGCAAATTACTATATGTTAGCCATACACCAAAAATAAGGGAAGATTTAGGCGGTGTTTGATATAATTCTCATACAAGAAACACTGTCCTAATTACATCATTAATTTCGATCCTGGTGTTTTGATGTGTTTCTCAGATGACCACTTGGTTAGCACAAAAAATAATGGGACATGTGAACAGCTCTATAGACCTTACTGGGTATGAGATCTCTCCATGAAAAACACAGGATGCGTACACAAAAAACGGAGGTCTGACCCAGCCAAGGTGCTATTCCTCCGGACTCCCTCCATACATATACCATGCTCAGTATAGCCAAGCATGGGGGGATTTTAGGTGCCCACGAGGGGAGTGAGCTGCATCCAAACACTTCAGCAAATATGTTGAGATCCAGACCAGATTTCTACAATGAGGGGAAGTCGGGTCACCATTGTACATGGTCATTTTCAGAGGCAATTATTAGATAATTTCATTTAAAGAGAATCAACCATCAGGATTTAAAGCCAGTGCTATACTGGAGCTATCATGCTGATTCTATCCATACCTTTAGCTGTGAGATCGGATGTATACTTTCTGAAATACAGGCAAGTAAATTTTGTGAAATGCCCTGTTATTTGATTGATAGGTGCTGCAGAATATCTAATAGGTGGGTTGGGCTTTGCTAGTTATTCCCGCCCCTGTCTGCCTGCCTTCCCCCTGTAATAGAGACAAGTGGAGGAAGGACAGGCAGCAGACAGGGGCAGGAATAACGAGCAAAACCCAACCCATCTATTAGATATTTTGCAGCACCTATCAATCAAATAACAGTGCATTTCACAAACTTTACTTGCCTGTATTTCAGAAAGTATACATCCGACCTCACAACTAAAGGTATGTATAGACTCAGCATGATAGGGCCAGTATAGCACTGGCTTTAGCTTATATAGGAAAATCCTGGTGGTTGGTCCTCTTTAATTGCATGTATTTAGAGCTAAATGTTGTACAGTTTGGCTTTTATGGCTCTGAGTATCACTGCTCAATGCGATTCACTATGAATTCTCCAGTGAGCGCCTTCTGACACAAGGAGTCTATAACTTAGCTCTCTTTTTTTCTTATCTCCCTTTAGCTGAATAATGACCACATCAAGGATGAGCTGAACTTTAATGTGATCATCAGTCAGCTGAGAAAAGAAAATTAAGAGACATTGAGCTCATTCTGACAACTCGTAATTCTTCTCCAACAGATTTATACTTAAAGGGGTTGATCCCTTTCGGGAAATGTCACCGGGTGCAGTGTGGCATTAAACCAAACTGTCCGCAGCTAATTCTGGACATCAGGACCAGGGGACTATGAGTAAAGTGGTTGTTTTTTTTCATACTGTGCCTGGGGATGAGTTTCCTAATTAGAGACAACTCCTTTAAAGGGAACCTGTGAGCAGTTTTGGGTCCTATAAGCTGTGGCCACCACTGTATATAAGAGCTCAGGCCGCTCTGTATAGCGTAAAAATGACTTTATAATACTCCCCTAAACGGTCAGTGCGGAGGAGTTGGGTCTTATGGGCGTCTCCGGTACCGGCGCATCCTCTTTCGGCCATCTTCATCCTGCTTCTGAAGCCTGGGTGCATGACGTGTCCTACGTCATACACACTCGCCGGTCCCGTGCAGGCGCACTACAATATTTTGATCTGCCCTGCTCAGGGCAGATCAAAGTGCGCCTGCGCAGGACCTCAATGCTGGCGAGAGTGGATGACGTAGGATGCGTCATGCAAGCCAGCTTCAGAAGAAGGACAAAGAAGGCCGAAAGAGGAGGAGTCAGCACCGGAGAACGGAGCCACCCATAAGACCCATCTCCACCGCAGCGACCGTTTAGGTAACTATTATAAAGTGATTTGTACGTTCTACGCAGCGGCCTGGGCTCTTACATATAGTAGTGGCCACAGCTTATAGGACCCAAAACTGGTGACAGGTTCCCTTTAACTCACTTCAGCAGTCAGCCATAAAGAGACCAGAGAGTTGAGTTCCAGAAGATGCAATTGAAAATTTTTTAGAGGATCCATTTAGAGAATATAAAAATTTTATATCCTTCAAATGGTCAGCCAGTCCTGCTGAAATTCGAGGGTTTGTCCATTATAAATGTGATGTGACATATGGACACCTTTTTAAAGCGTTATAAAGCACCACTCGCTTCCCCATGAGGACAGACTTCCTGGCAGGTATGTGGGGACGCTCGCCCTTGGATGTGCACGTAAGCATTTTCTGACCTCCCCTTTAACACTAGAAGACCCAGAGATTGGTCATTTAACATTTCTACCTTTGGATCCCAGAGACGGGTCGAATGACCTGAAGGATTTTAGCTAACATCCTATAATCACCGTCTTTTGTTCTGTAATTAAGGCTATTACTGTCGCACCACAGGAGGTTGTTGTTTTCCATTGAGTATAGCCATTTAGTTTCTAGTTAGTCCTATTCAGTTTGGACTAAGGGTCATTTGACCCTCTTTCGGGACTTCAGGGGGGAGCTCGAAATTTCTAGGACTTCTAGTGTTAAAGGGGTTGTCCTATAATTGTATCACTGTGGTAAGTGTCTCATTGATCATGTGAATGTGGGTCCTTTCTAATCTGTTGGAATAGCGTGGTGGCCACACATCTATTGTCTACAAGGCTGCCCGAGATACAAGACCTCGGGTCAGGGATGGTCCCAGGGGTGAGACCCTCAGCAATGAGACACAACTTCTCTAATATGTGGAAAAGCTATTGTGGGAGAGACCCTTTAGGTGTCACTGCTGAACTGTCCACGTTGTATTCTAGTATCATACCTTTACCCCATTTTCTGTGTCTTTATCCTTCAGGATCAGGATGGCTTCCTCCAGGCGTCTCGCTGACATTGGCTATAAGGTGTTTTCTGGCTCCATGATGCTTCTGACACTGTATGGCGGCTACCTGTGCAGTCTCCGGGCATATCGGTACTTCCAGCGGAGGGAACAACTGGCAATAGCAGCAGAGAATCAAACGGAAGCGATAATTAAGGACTGAATGAGCTGAGCCTCGTCCTGTCCGGCACAGGAGCCGCTGCGTATGAAGTAACACCCACCCTCCTCACCAGGCATCAACCTGAGCAAAGTGCAATGGAGTTATCCTTATATTACCGGGCTGTAATATACATTTTTGTGTAATTTTTTTTTTTTTTTTTGTACAAATAAATTTCATTATAGACTCATATTCAAGATGACAAAGGCGATGAAAATATCAATAGATTTGTAAATTTATAATCGTCCTAAAAGAGGGTGTTCAACAAAGAATAATTTACACTCCCGGCTTTTATAACAATAAATTGAGGCATATTCACCTCTCAGCCCCAGAATAGGAACTCCAGTGATCTGTGCCAGCTCCGAAAGCAATGACATCCTGTTCTTCAGGCACCTGATCATTGAGGTTGGTGATTGACTGCAGCGGTCAGGGAACCGGAACATGACTTTACAGGCATGGGGAATTTCCCAGGAAATTTGTCTTAATGGGAACCTGTCAGATGCAATATTCACCCATTACCACGAGCAGTTCTGGGTGTATATTGCTAATCCCTGCCTAACCGTCCCTATACACTAGTATAGATAGAGATCTGTAGAAAAAGTATTTCTAAAGATCTTTAACCCCTTCAGCCCCGGGGCACTTTCCGTTTTTGCGTTTTTGTTTTTTGCTCCCCTTCTTCCGAGAGCCGTAACTTTTTTTTATTTTTCTGTCAATCTTGCCATATGAGGGCTTGTTTTTTGCGGGACAAGTTGTACTTTTAAATGAAACCATAAGTTTTACCATATGGTGTACTGGAAAGCAGCAAAAAAATTCCAAGTGTGGGAAAAATTGCAAAAAAAGTGTGATGGCACAATAGTTTTTGGGATGGGTTATTCACGGTGTTCACTATATGGTAAAACTGATGTGTGGGTATGATGCCTGAGGTCGGTGCGAGTTTGTAGACACCAAACATGTATAGGTTTACTTGTATCTAAGGGGTTAAAAAAAATTCACAAGTTTGTCCAATAAAAGTGGCGCGCGTTTTGCGCCATTTTCCAAAACACGTAGCGTTCTTATTTTTTGGGATCTATGGCTCAGTGACGGCTTATTTTTTGCGTCTCGAGTTGATGTTTCTAATGGTAGCATTTTTGCGCAGATGCTACGTTTTGATCGCCTGTTATTGCATTTTGCGTAAAACTTGCGGCGACCAAAAAACGTAATTTTGGCGTTTGGAATTTTTTTGCCACTACGTCGTTTACCAATCAGATTAATTGATTTTATATTTTGATAGATCGGGCATTTCTGAACGCGACGATACCAAATATGTGTATATTTATTTATTTTTTAACCCTTTAATTTTCAATGGGGGGAAAGGGGGGGTGATTTGAACTTTTAGGTTTTTGGTTTTTTTTTAATTTTTTAAAACTTTTTTTTTACTTTTATTTTACTAGTCCCCCTAGGGGGCTATAGCGATCAGCAATCCGATTGCTGATCGCTATCTGCTGATTACAGCTATACCGCTGTAAACAGCAGAAATAGTCACTTTCTTTTTTCCTCTGCTCCGTGCCGAGGAAGAATGAAAGTGAAACTTCATAGCAGCAGGCGTCATTACATGACCCTGTGCTACGATGGCAACCACCGAACGTCACGTGATCACTCACGTGACGTCCGGAGGGGGCGGCGGTAAGTAAAAAACATGGGCGCGCGCATATAGATCTCGCTGCCAGACTTTGGCAGCGAGATCTAAGGGGTTAATGTTCCGGGTGGAATGCGATTCCACTCGGAACATGTAGGCACACATGTCAGCTGTTGAAAACAGCTGATATGTGTGCCGATCCACGCCGCCTGCCCGCGGCAGGGGGCGTGGCTTACCGGGACACGATCCATGACGGAAAGATCCGTCCATGGTCGTGAAGGGGTTAACCGTATGCTAATGAGCAAGGGCACAAGTCCACTGGGCGTTAGTTCCTCAGCCAGTCTCCCCTCATTAGCATGTTAGTATGCCCCTGTGAGTGTGCTATCATGCTAATGAATACGCAGCATCACAGGATGATATCACTCACCTCACTGCCACCATCGCGTTCCGACACTGGATTTCGGCTCAGTGCGAATGATTCTGGAGTTTGGGTCATGCGCACTATGAAGTTGGGTGTACACGTCCTGGCTTCAAACTGAAGTAGTGCACGTGACCCAAACTCTGGGATCATGCGCACTGAGCCGAAATCCAGTGTTGGAACGCGATGGCGGTGGAGAGGTTAGTGAGATCATCCTCTGACGCTGCGTATTCATTAGCCTGATAGCATGTTAGTACGCCCCTGTGGGTATGCTAATGGGGGGCGACTGACCGGGGAACTAACTCCCAGGGGGCTACTGCCCTCGCTCATTAGCATATGGTAAAAGAGCTTTAGAAATACGTGTTCTAAAGATCTCTTTATCTATGCTGCTAGATACAGGGACAGTTAGGCAGGGATTAAGCAGTATATACCCAGAACTGCTCGTGGGTCTGTGTGCATATTGCACCTGACAAGTTCCCTTTAAAATGTTCAATTTTTTTTTTTTTATAAAAATTAGGAGATCTGTACAGCTAAGGTCTGATGTTTATGGCAAGGCCAAATGTGCCGAGCTTGTGCAAACTCCCTACAGCTTTTCCAACTACATTGTGTTTCCATATAACAGGACAGAGGAACATGCACTATCTTATATAGGTCCAGGACACCTTTCAGTACAGTTCATGCACAATACATACATGTGGATGTGAGATCACTGATGGTTGTAGTTTTCACAAGGACACAACCATCTCTGCCCAAAACGTATGATATGGCTGCTGCAGGCTTAAGGCACATTTGGTAACAATGGTATATTTCTAGTGTCGCATTATACATATTGCCCAACATGGTGTACATGTTATGGGCAGTTTGCCAGACATAGGACATCCTTGCATCTATATTAAACCAGATGACTGTACCGTTCCTATGTTAAAGCCCCACTCCAGCATTTTATTTATTTTATTTTCAGCACTGGAGTTGTGCTTTTAAATAGATCTACTGTTATATATTCACCTGCCGCCTTCATCTTTTCCACTGCTACTTTGATCAGTCTCCTGTGATATGTGCAACCTCTACTAAAAATATTATGTTTTGCAAAGTGTGCACAGTACCAACATTCCAACCTGTACTTTGAAAAATGAGATTTTTGGCAAAAAATTGCAGTTTTTCGAGCTACCCTACCTCGCCACGTCACGGCAACGTGACGTGGCGAGGTAGCTCGAAAAATTGCAATTTTTTTTGCCAAAAATCTCATTTTTCAAAGTACAGGTTGGAATGTTGGTACTGTGCACACTTTGCAAAACATAATATTTTGAGTAGAGGTTGCTTTTATGCTGTTTTTTTAATTGCTATATAGTTTTTCCTGTGATATGTGACCTGCTGGCAGCTCCAGTGTTTCAAGGAACAGTCCGGTGGTCACAACTCAACACTAGTCTATGAGGGCCTTGTTCTTGCTCTCATAGACTTGCAATGAGAATTTCTGACTTTTGGCCGCTCAAATGCTACAGTCACAAGTTGGTGCCATAGGACCGGAGTGGTGCTGAAAAAGGATTAAAACGCTGGAATGTGGGTATAAAACGGGGTCAGGGGACTTAGATTTAAAACACCACTCCAGCGTGGGGAAAAGAAACCCAAACTGCTGGCATGGCGCTTTTAAGTTCATGAGTTGTAGAAAAAAACAGGGGTGACTATGAGACGGACTCAGCTGTAAACTGTTGGCAGAGTTTCTGACTTATAAAAAGAAACCATTTTCTGCTAACAATATTTATTTCAAGGAAGTGTCAAGTATTTGACTACAACACGGTGAACCCCTGGGTGTGTACTACATATAAGCTGGTACAGCTCCCGTCTATGCCCTGGTGCTGACCCGAGCAGTATGCCATCCTGGTATGAGATGGGACTAACCCATTTATAGAGCAGAGTCTCGCCTTTACCTATTTATCATTGTCTCCAGTTGTGTTACTAATGTATTTGGCTCACAGAGGATGGCTTTGATTTGATACAATTGTGGGCAGCTTCCAAATGTCAGCATGTGTTTTACCCATGGGCGGCACGGTGGCTCAGTGGTTAGCACTGCAGTCTTGCAGCGCTGGAGTCCTGGGTTCGAATCCCACCAAGGCCACCATCTGCAAGGAGTTTGTATGTTCTCCCCGTGTTTGCGTGTGTTTCCTCCGGGTACTTCGGTTTCCTCCCACACTCCAAAAAACATACAGATAGGGAATTTAGATTGTGAGCCCCAATGGGGACAGTGTTCCTGATGTATGTATAGCGCTGCGGAATATGTTAGCGCTATATAAAAAAAATAAAGAAGAAGAAAATTTACCGACGATGGCGAAATGAGATTATGAAAGTGCTCAGGAATGAAAAAATAAAGTATAACCTTAACCTTTTCGGAGCATGATATAAGTTTTATTTGCATGAAACTGAGCGCGCTTCCTCCACCCGCCACTGAAAATTCTGTTTTCCAATTCAAATGAGGGTAATTTCCGAACTGGAGATCAGATCACAAGCTTTATAAATCTGACCAGCGTCACTTTCTGGTGGTAATTGTGGAATGTGTCAACATATCCCAGTGATTTTGAGACTGTTTTTTTTATTTATTTATTTTTTTGACACATCATGCTTAGTGGTAAAATTAGGTTGATATGTTTGTTTCTGAAAATATAAAAAATGAGACTATGTAAAAAAAAAAAAAAAAAAAAAAAATTCAAATTATACGTTTAATCCAGATCGTCACACCACACAAAATCTAATATATAAAGGTGTGTGTGTGTGTGTGTGTGTGTGTGTGTGTGTGTGTGTGTGTGTGTGTGTGTGTGTGTGTGTGTGTGTGTGTGTGTGTGTGTGTGTGTGTGGGATTGGCATCTGCACCGTCGCAGCTACAGACACAAAATTTTGCACACTCACACGTCTGGACCCCAAGAGCGTCATAGGCTATGTTTTGAGAGGAAATTTTAACCCCGCACTTTACAGTTATTCACCAAAAAACCTGCCTCCATTAAAGCGAATGGAGCTGGGAGCCGCCATGCAGCCAGAACTTCAGAAGAATGTGCAGCCACGCCCTTATATGGAATGTTGGCGTGTCACAATGCAGCCAGGGAAAGAGACAGACACAGACAGGGAAAGAGGCAGACACAGACAGGGTAAGAAACAGACATAGACAGGGAAAGAGACTGACAGGGAAAGAGACAGGGAAAGATACAGACACAGGGAAACAGACAGAGAGGGAAAGAGACAGAGATAGACAGGGAAAGAGCTTGAGACAGACGGAGAAAGACAGACAGGGAAAGAGAGAGACAGAGAGATATATACAGAGGGGGAGACAGAAATAATTACATTTATATCTATTTGTTTTGTGGTTTTTGTGTGCAGAATACATTTTTGTTCATACATTCTATTTTGTTAACAGCAGTTATTAACCCAGGCGACGCCGGGTAGTACAGCTAGTAAACACAGTACAGCTGATAAAAACCATTTACCTTGTGCATGCGTCTTACATCAGCGCCATTTTGTCAAAGGTCCTTTTATTTTGCTAAAATTTAAAACTTAAAATTTTTAGGTATTTATTTTTTTAAAGAGATGTATTCAGTTTTGAAGTGATTTTGGAAGAACTGAAGACCTGAAAATTGGAAAAATTCAAAAGTGATAACGTTTTAAAAACCGCACCCCTCAATGTATTAAAAAAACAAAAAAAAACCCTCAGTTTATTAACCCTTTAGGCACTTTTCAGGCATTAATGCAAAGTGACTTCACAGAAATGAAAAATTATATATCTTCCACTGACCTTTTGTACAGGACGCTATAGCTGGCAAACCCTGAGCCTATTACTTGGCCTTGGATTGTGACAGCATCCATCAGGAGCACACAGTCATGATCTCAGGGTATTGACGGGGTTAAAGAGGGAGCCTCCATGCTCAGCTAACCATCTATATGCCGCTGTCACTATTAACAGAAGCATCTAGGGGGCTAAATATCCGTAGTCTATGCCGACACCAATCATGGCTGATGTAGCAGGGTGTATAGCGAACAGCTGCTGCATTTTTCACCTGTCTGATGCATGGGGGGGCTATGCCCCTATATCTCAGGGTGGTAGAAATATATATTGCTGGTCAATCAGGGGTTAATGGTCCTAATGCTATATATACATACACATTAGTTTAAGTTCAGTAAAAAACTCATAGGTCTGAAGAGTGGATCTGCACAGTTAGGGTACATGTCCATAATCAGTGTTTGCAGCATTATTGACCAAGCATGTTTTTGTAGTGGGTTGGATTTATAGAAGTCTCATGCCCACTGTGCCTTTTTTCCGCAGCATAAATAGACATGCAGCGCAGCTTTCCGAACCACAGCATGTCAATTTGTATTTGCGGAGATGTGAATGTTCGCAGCAGGTAGAACACAGCAAAAGCCCGCAGGGCCCAGACTCCCAATCATGGGTACAGACCACTGCTTAACACTTCCATTTCCACAAGATGGAAGACACCGCGTAAGGCTGCTTTCACAGATCCAGTTTTTGCAGTGCGGCTCAATCCGGCTCAAAAACCTATGCAACGGATGCGGCGAAAAAAACGGATCTGTTTCATAAGTTTTTCCATGCGGCCCGTACGTTTTATGATGGATGCAGCTTGATACTGAGCATGCGCAGTGCAAAAAAACGCATCCAGCGGCCGGATGTGGTTTTTGCCGCAGGATGCTGCATCCGGCGTCTATACCGGCGCAATGCGGTTTTTTTGCCGCACAAAAAAACCGTGCCAGACAACGTTCCATGCGGCCGCCGCATGGGCCAAATATGCCGCATCTGGCAAAAACCGTACGCAACGCAAGGCCATACGCCACAATACAGCGCTAATGCAAGTCTATGCGGAAAAAACGCAACCGGCGGCAAAAAAAAACCAAAAAAAAAAACGGTTGCGTTTTTTCTGCAAAGAGCCGGATTGTGCTGCTCAGCAAAAACCGTATGTGTGAAAGCAGCCTAAGAGATGCAGTGTCTACGGACCATGGGAACATACCTTTAAGAGGTTCATAGCTTGCACCTGAGAGGTCTGCCTGACAAGAGCTGACACCAATATTTTAAATAGTATATATAAGTAAGGATGGTTGACCTTAGGGAGATCAACATCCAGCACCGCGGAGCACCATCACGTGTTTTCTCAACGCAGTGATTCTAGACCAATGCCCCCCAGTTTCCTACTCCACACTGATGAGGGGCAAATACCCCGAAACAGCTCTCTGTGGATGGATACCATGTTTGGCATAGGTGGTTTCCTTAACTAGAGACTGCCCTTCCCATGGTTTTTCCTTCCCGGTGAAAGACCTGGCTAGTTTCCTGCCAGCGTTGAGAAACATGTGATGGTGTCTCCGCGCCTTCCTTGTTTTGAATATTTTAAATAGCACATGGTAGGTGAATACTCACTTTTGATCTTATAATAAAACACAACCACTGGGGTATAGAATTGCAATCAAAATTATTTAACCCCCTTTGTAAGTTAGGTTTATTGGCACAGTTTACATTCTTTCTGCCGGTTTCAATAAAGCAATGAAACATGAAAAATGTAAATAAATCAACACAACTAATATAAAAAGTGGATTCGCCAAATTCCATAGGTCAGTGTTTGTCTGGCCGTTGGCTGGGTCCTGTCATTGAATTTGTACGCTCTCTACTAAAGAAGCCATTAGGATGGTGAATAATTCTGAGACGGCTGTAGTCTTCAAAAGTGGCATTTTTTAGTTGGAAAAATTTGAAGTGCTCTTGTTTCATTTATTTATTGCAAACAGAAGAAACTTTGTAAAGTTTGATAATAGACCTAATTTGGGATGGAAGTTTGAATAATTTTGATTGGAGCTGTTTGCGAAATAAACCTAGTGATGCTACAGTCCCTAATCAAGAAAACAGTGGGGTTGAAAAGTGAAGCAACATCGCCACCGTGTGGTTACTGCACAGACCAGCTTATATTTGATGACTGGTCCGATACAAAAACTTGTTTCCTTGGAGACCTTGTCCAAAATTAAAAGGGTTCTCAGAGAATGAAATACTATGACATCCCTGATATAATTCAAACTGCAGCCCGTCCTTGTCACGTGTTAGTTCCGGCTGGAGACTGAAGACATACAGCTTCTGTATTTCAACTCACAAGAGCTGTATCATACATATCACAGTCGGATGTGATGTGTGAATTAATTTTTCCCGTTATACTTGACAAGATCTCCAGCTTCATCCACTTCCACTGCATTGCATGAAGACTAACTGCCCAACTGGAAAACAAATATTTAGGAGAATGATGCTTGAGACCCTGTGTGGCCAACAAGAAAGAAGCATATTTCTTCACATATGACTGAGGTGTGTGTGATACAGCTCTTGTGAGTTGACACACAGGTCTTAGGAGCTTTATAGCTTCAGTCTGCAGGCCATACGGAAACTTGACTAGGAAAGGCTGAAGTTTAAAATGGCGTAACTGGTATAATTTATCATATGCTCAGAGAACCCCTTTAAATTTCTATATATACTCCCAGTGGAAAAAATAAAACCAAAAAGCAAAAACGATCCAGCATCGGCTCAGTGTCCAAAATATCTGTATGATGTCTCCCAACACACGTCATTGCTGTGCTATGTGATAGCAGCAGTCTGCACACGTTCTTCGTGCATCCGACTTTTGTCCAAGGGAAGTGCTGCCATGGCATAACAGACCCAGTGCCAACTGCTGAAATGGGGGCGGTGCTGGAGTTATATTTTTATTTTACATACAAGTTTTCTCATTCTTCAGATTCCAACACATGAGAATCTGGAGAGAAAGGACCGCATGGTGGCTAATATAATGTCCATCGGGCTATTCAGAAGAGAACCTGCCATACCGATTGTCACATTGTGCCGCTGATTTCTTCATCACCATCAGGCGGCAGTATGAATGAAATATATTGATGACCTACAGATATTGAAACATTTTATTATAGCTAAATTGTATTTCCACCAATAAGAGAGAAGCATCATTATAAACAATTGTTCAAAAATGTGGCAAAA